>NW_024067683.1:303884-607769 GCF_009389715.1 Phoenix dactylifera
TTTAAAGGGACACTATTCATCAGAGAAAAGGATCCTTTTGCAAAATATCAAAGCTTACACAAGAAATACAAGTGCTCTAATCTTCTTCATCCAAGTGCTTCATTCAAGAGTGAAAAGAAAGTGGTTGAGCAGATTCCAAGAGATATTAAGAGCTCCATCCACCCTTAAAGAGTGAAGCATTCTTGACAAAGAAGAGACAAGTCTCATCAAGCGATAACTATTCTCTAAACTCTTCTTTGTAGCTTATAATTGTTATATTTGCTCATCTAGGAGTTTCAACATTTTTCTTCTTCCTTTTTAATCACCTTGTAAAGGTTTGTTGGGGAGCCCGTAAAACCAACGGTGTAGGTTTATTGGTGAACCCGTAAAACCAATTATGAAGGTTCGTTGGTGAGCCCGTAAAACCAACATAGGTTTTTGGTGATCCCAGAAAACCAAAGTGTAAAGGTTTTTGGATTATGAGCCCGGAAAACAATCCAACTATAATCCGAAGGATTATAATGAATTCCCAAGGGGTCGCTTGGGGAGTGGACGTAGGTGCTTAGGAGAGCACCGAACCACTATACTTCTTGTGTGTTTGTATTGTGCATTGTTCTAATTTCACTTACTCATCAATTGACTAAAGAAAGATAGTAAAAAAAAATAATTCAAGAGAAGCCAATTCACCCCCCCCCCCTCTTGGCTTGTCACCTTGGGCAACACTAGAGGATTGTATTATTCCTTTGAAAGGTAGCCTAGGACCGGCTGCCAACGAGTTTGGAGCTGAGCCGACGTGGAGTTAGCATTCCTCCTGTGTGCCAGTATTGTGAAGCAGATGAGTCAGTAGATCATGCACTATTCCAGTATGTCTGGGCAAGGGGGACTTGGAGGTTGTCCGGGATTCCGGAGGTAGTTTGGAGCCGGAGGAATAGTTTTCTAGAGGAGGTCCGACGTTGTTCCATCTCCCCCCAGATGAGGTCTGTGGCTATTAGGGCGTCCTGCATAGCTTACCAGGTATGGGCTGGCCAGGAACGTCCGAGTTTTTGGCGAGACTAGCCTGTCCCCACGGTTCGTGATGGAGCGGGCTCGGGCTCAGGCAGTAGAGTTCCTTCATGTAGATCCGGATCATAGACCTTTGACAGCTCGAGACATCTGGGACCCCCATACTGCTTCGGCAGCATCTCATACGGTATTTTTCACCTGGGAGCCCCCACCTCCAAGCTTCCACAAGGTCAATTTTGATGTCTCAGTCCTGGATGGAGGCAGGAGGGGAGGAGCAGGTTTTGTTATCAGGGGTCCAAGCTTCAGCATGGTGGAGCAGGGGGTTGTCAGATCTTCGACATCTCGGTCCCAGGGGCAGAGCTGCGGGCGGCTTGGATGGAATTACGGTATGCACGACATGCACTTCAGGCGAGCTCCATCCTCCTGGAGGGTGACTCAGCCACGGTGATTAGCTGGGTCCGGAAAGGCCCTCACAGTGATGGAGGAGTTCATCTTTTGCTCCGTGATATATGGTTGATGGTGATGGAGGGGTTTACTTTTCAGGCTATGCATGTATATCGTGAGGCGAATGGGACAGCAGACTAGGTAGCGGCGTATGTTACGAGCCACTCAGGAGGCACCCTTTGGGTTGGTGGGGATGACGTGCCCGGTACATTCCGGATCCTTTTGTTTGCAGATTCCGCCGGATGTATTCATACCCGAGTAGTATGATTGCCTGTTTTAGCAAAAAAAAAAAAGAAAAAGGATTCATGCTATATATTATTTCCTAAATAAACCCGGTTTATTAAAATTTGTCCGAATAATTTTATTAGTTAAGTCAAAAGCATCTAGATTACATGAATAAAACTCCAATAATGAGTATATTTTTGGAAGTTATAGAAAAACTTGAAAAACATATTTTTGGTGTTTATTTAGATTTAACCAGAATAAATAACTTTTCCAATAAAATTATTCAGATATTTAGGCCAAGGATTTTTTTGGAGCCAAACGTATCCTAAGTGAAATATAATGGCTTCCTCAAATTTATAAACAAGTTATTGTAGCCTGAGAATATTAGGTAAACCATTTTATAGATTTTTTTTTTGTGAGATAATTAATATTTTTAATTGGATTTGATACGCCTTATAACTGACGATAGCTGACGTGGCAGATAGATGAATAGAAGCTCGTTATAAAGCCTCCAACCAACTACTCAAAGCCCGCCATAGGGGCGACCCTCAGAGCCGCACAGAGAGTCCCTCAACACTCTCCCCCAGCTAACGATAGCTCGGCCATGATCGCAAATGGTTTCAATAACTGCATGACAAATGAGCGATCGGTTATGAAAAAATGGCCGATCCGTGTGTCCAATTTCCTCGGTGATGGGTACCGACCCTCGCCTATATAAACGACTTTTGGAGAATCCTCCAAGTAAGTGCCTTAAGCTCCTTTATTCTCTTGTATTGCCACCTGCTACTCTTACAATACCTATACTATTCTCTGAGAGTTTATTTGACTTAGCCATCGGAGGATCCTCTACAGAATACTGTCTAGCAAAAAGACTTTCCTATTTTTGTTGTTTCAGGCCGAATCCTGCATTAGAGCGAAGGTTCAAGCAAGATTTGCGTCGTTCAATGCCACCTCAGGAGCGACAGCATTGAAGCCATCACTACTCGAGCGTGGTAGCCACCAAACCATCATTTCCAAGATAAATTGTGATCTTCAAACAATTTTCACATATAGAACAATCGACCATCTGAGCACTCCAATAATCCAGCTAGCTCAGTGCCTTGGTCGAGCTGATTCCCAGAGGCAATAGATTAGCGCTAGACAAAGGCTCACGATCCCACTATTATAGGTTCCACCAATAGGCAGACGATTTGCAACCATAAAGTCATAAAGAACACAAGCAGCATCCTCAACTATCCAATAGTATGCACCCTTAGAGTCTTATGGCTCTTTGTAGAACCCTCAGAGGGCTTTGCCTCCTCCAGAGTCATAGCAGTTTAACTAATCATGCAACAGACTTAGATGCTGACCATAATTGTCCAAAACCTGCAGCAAATGGCACCAAAAATCGGCAGCAAACAATAGGCTCATGAACCTAGGGACCATGGAGTCCCAACATGACCGAGCCATCACTCCCCTCCTTGGAGCCCAAGGTGGGTCCTACACAACCACCACTTTGTCTACAGAGTCTAGGACAAGATGGTAGGCATCACTTATCGAGCTCACAGTCTCGAGAGGGATCAACGCCGGACCCTTCCTCCCCCCACAAATCAGAAAGAGTCTCTAGGAGGGAGGCCAACCTTGATCAGAGGATCGATGAGATAGACTGCCACCTCGAAGCTTTGAGGCACTGCCATACTGGGCTTGCAAATAACATTGATTTCATCATTGAGCCCCCATTCTTGACGAGAAGGATCATGGAAGACCCTCTTTTGCCTTGGTTCAAAAGTCACAACTCGAGACATACGATGGGACTTCCGACCCTTTGGATCACCTAGATTGCTTCAAAGCTCTTAGATGCTCCAAAAGGACACTGACTTAATACTATGCAGAGCTTTTCTAGCCACTCTTTAGAAAGCGACCTGATTATGGTATACCAGGCTCCAACCAAATTCTGTTCACTCTTATATGCAGTTTGGCTGGATGTATGTGGGCCACTTCATGAGCAACCAAAAGTAGAGGAGAGGATTAGACAGTCTCCTCACGATCAAGCAATGCGAGGACAAGTTCCACTGAGACTACATCAGCCGTTTCAATGGGGCTACTTTGGTGATCCACGATCTGAACCACTCGGTTGCAATGTTCGCCATGAGGAGCAGATTGAAGTCATCTCGATTCCTTTTTTCCTTAGAGAAGAGGTTCTTGAGGGATTACACCAAGCTTCTCACCCAAGATGATGAGTATGCCAACGCAAAGGAGGCCATGGCAGCTCAGCAAATCTTAGCAAGGGATAGGATTGACAAGAAGAAAAAGAATATGCGAGGCTCGGGAGGAGCAAGAAGGGTCTGACAAGAGGCCTAGGAGGAAGGAGGAGAGTTCCTATCGATCGAGGAGCCCACCTTTGAGGTTTTAGAGGCACGCACCTCTCAACACCTCCCGTGCACAAATCCTGATAGACATACAGAAGCGAGGCTACTTGAAATAGCCTCGGAAGATAAAGCCAGCAACCTGAAAAAATATGAACAAATTTTGCAAGTTCTATCAAGACTATAGGAATGACACCGAGGATTGCTTGCAGCTCAAGAATGAAATGGAGGCTCTCATCCAATAGAGGTAACTCAGTGCGTTATGTCGACAAACTCCGAGATCGAGGCAACATTGGTTGGGAGCAGCCCGTCCCCGAGCTACAAATCAACAACCGAAAGACTATATGGGTCATTAGCACCATCTCGGATGGACCAACAACTGGCGGAACAAGCTTGTCTGTGCGAAAAACTTATGCTCGAGCAACCCAAATATGGAGCCCAACTCTGAAGAGGCAAAGAATAGACGAGGATATCTCCTCCTCCAACCCTAACATTAAATGTGTGCAGACTCCTTTCAATGAAATTTTTATAGTTTTCTTGACCATCGCTAACTTTGATGTAAAATAAATTTTAGTGAATAATGGAAGCTCAGCATGTGTTATTTTATGAGGTTGTAAAATGAACCAACCTATTGATCGGCTAAGGAGGATTAACTCACCTTTAATTAGGTTCTCGGGAGATCCAATTCTTGTGGAAGGTATTATTCCTTCAGTCATTGTAGGACAAGCATTGAAGAAAATGACTACGATGCTTGACTTTTTGGTTATCAAAGTTGCCTCTGCTTATAATGCTATTTTTGAAAGAGTAGATGCCCTACAAGCCAATCGCAATATGTATTGCGAAAGGTTTTTTCTTTTGATTTGTCCAAATCATGTACATGACATTTAAATATGAATAAAGGCGTTATGTTTTATCATATGCTGTTGATTTTATTTATGATAAACTCCTTAGATTAGGACAATAGTTTTAAGACTATGATGAGATCATACTAGTGAGACTTAAAATTCTAAAATCCTAATCTTAAATATTCCCAGTCATTGGTACATTGAGTTGGGGATCAATGATTACCGGAAAGACTGGCATGTCTTATGTATGCTCGATGCAGAGGATGATTGATCTCAAGTTGGGACTTAAATCGATTAGAAGAGTTCTAATCAAGTTGGGTCAACTCGCACTCACACCTATTGCTGGCTAAGTATGGAACCCAATGGGTCACACACAAGAAAACTTATCAAGGGTCTAATTGGATTAGATCATGTTTGCAAGATAAACATTCTAGCAGGTGTTGCAAACCTTAGCTCCTCATTCGAATTGGATTTGAATCTGATTCTTAATTGATCTAATTTGATTAGATCATATTCTAATATGGGTTAGCCAAGAGTTGGCACCTAATTGGCTTGGTTTGAGTCTAATTGGATTAGATTTGATAAATCATTCATTTTTGACCGTTGGATCAACATTTGGATGAAGAGATGGATCAAATGGATGGCGCCATGGATTGGAGCCATTGGATCTTCATCATGGGATGATGGGAGATCATGATCTCGTGATGGATCTCATCTGGAGGCGTGATGATGAAATTTACGTGAAGGGATAAGCACTTAAAATAGATGGCGCCCCTTGGATTGGATAAAGATGACACGTCATCTTATCCTAACTACTCTCCCTTCAACCGCATCATTCTCTCTCTCCTTATTTCTTATGGCGCCACCAATAAGGGCCTTTGGATCATCATCTAGCCTTGATCAATGGTTGAGAATTCTCCCTATTTTTCATGCGTGAGAAGAAATGAAGAGAGGCATGAGTACGGTGGATTTCATGAAGAGGTGCTTAGGGAATGGATAAGGATGAAGCGCCATATCATAAGCACTTCATCTTATCCTAACTACTTCTGATATGCCCTCTCATCAAATGACACACCCCTTGATCTCACGCCCCTCTTCATGCATGAATGGATGGCTACAATGCATCCGTACGCCATCTATAAATAGGGAATGCTCCCGGTGTTTTTATCCATCGGAAATCAATCCAACTCTCTCTCTCACATATCCCTTCTTTCTTACAAGCCTTCTTTCTTTCTAACATCACTCTTAAGTTGTCCTAATCCTAGACAAGAAGGTCTTCTTTAGGACAAAAGGGTTAGAAGTGTTTTTAGAAGGAAAAAGAAAATTAGAAAGGAAGGAAAGCAAGCCATTAGAATTATTTAGAAGAATTCTGCATTAAGGATCAAAAGTCTTTGGAGCTAAAGTCTTGATCAAGTTTTCGTATGGATCACCATTGGAGGGCGGACACTTGGACGCCTCGTGGAGATTGTACACTTTGGATTAGCGTTTGAGGTATTCTACTAATTCTGCATTTATTTTATATCATTTGATTGTAATCATTAAGGTGATTTAGGCTTCAAAGGGTTTCATGCATAGGGACTTTATTAAGAAATTTTTAAAATTCCTAGCTTCCGCTGCGCATTATAACATGCTAAAACCCTTCAGTGGTATCAGAGCCATCCTTAATTGGTTCAATCAAATAATAATGCATGATGTATGATTATTAATTTACTATGAGATAGTAATGTCATATGCTTAATGAAATGCTGAAATATATGATTCATATATGATATGTTATGTAATAAAATATCATGATATGAAATTTTCATATGAAAATATGTTGAAGCATATTAATTAATTGCTTATGATTTATACATGCTATGAGATAGCCATGATGCATAATAGTTTATTTTAGACATGTTAAATATATGTTACAATTAAAGAATGTGCTAGAGACTAGTAAGCCCTCAATAAAAATTATATTAAGTCATAGTGTTGAAAAACTTTGAGCTAACCCATTCTAGAACAATTAATCTAATTGGTGTCTAAGGAAAGCACTAAAGGTGGTTACTTAATTAGGACCTTACTCTCTGAGTAAGGGGAGCCTCCCACCTACTTACCTGGCCAATTGTTTGATTGCCTATTATGGATAAGCTTAATATTGATATAACACTATTGATAGCCTTCCTTCATGCCTCGATATTATTATGTCAAGATCCATGCTAGTTTGTTGTGCTAACACAAGACTTGCAATGGGGACTGATGTTATACTGTCTTGGTGCATTAAGATGCTTATGGCATATTTTAATATATTGCCTTATTGTGCAACCACAAGGGCAATATTATTCGAATATGACTATATGGAAATGAAGGATTTGACTTAACTAAAATATTATTGTTTGTTGTGCTAACACAAGGCAATAAGTATTTTAAGAGGACAAGATAAAGTTGAGAATTGCATGAGATGCAATTGGAAAGAGTTTCCTATCTTTGAACTCATAAGAGTTTGTTGTATAAACACAAGGCTTTTTACGATGAATTAGGATCTCAACCCTACTAAGAAAAATTATATTTTCACATTTATCATAGGAGAGGGCTATGATATTCGATAAAAATAGTAGAAGACAAATTAGATTAAAGTCCTTATCTAGTTGCAAACATGTCATCATGATTGGTCTGCTTATATTAGTTTTGTTCTTGCATATGTAGAATTATTAAATGGCTTCTTCACTTTCACTAAGAGGCATCTTAGATGCTAACAAGTTGACCGGACCAAACTATGTGGACTGGTTGAGGAATTTAAAGATAGTACTCACTCAGGAGAAAATTTTCTATATACTTGAAACCCCTGATCTTAGAGATCTAGGGGATGATGCTACAGAAGAGGAGGTTGCCACACATAAGATATGGAAAATGACAGTGTGACTGTCAAATGTATCATACTTGCCTCTATGAGCAATTAATTACAGAGACAACATGAAGGCATGTACACTCAATCCATACTTCTCAATTTAAAAGAGTTGTATGGAGAACAAAGTAGGACTGCTAGGTATGAGATATCTAAGCAGTTGTTCCGTGCTAGAATGAATGAAGGAACTCCAGTGCAAAACCATGTTCTTATGGTTAAAGACTTGATCACCAGATTAAGTCAATTAGATTTTGCTATGGATAGTGAGCTCAGTCAGGATTTGATCCTGCAATCACTGCCTGATTCATTCTCTCAGTTTGTTGTGAACTTTCATATGAACAAGCTGAACACCTCCCTGCCCGAGCTGTTAAATATGCTCAAAACAGCTGAAGGACATATTAAGAAGGATAAAGGTCCACTCCTTCTTATAAATAGCACCTCTAAGAGGAAATCTGGAAATAAGGGTTCTAAGAAACGATTGAACCCCAAGAGTAGCATCAAAAAGAAAAAAGAAAAGAAAAACTCCGGATCAAGTACCTGTTTTCATTGCGGCAAAGCTGGCCACTGGAAAAGGAATTGCAAGAGTTTTCTTGCAAGTATGAAGACCGATGCAAGAGTTGCATCAAAAGGTATGTTTATGTTACATGCCAACTTGTCATTAAATTCTTCAAATTCAAATTCATGGGTATTGGATACCGGCTGTGGTTTTCACATTTGCAAATCTTTGCATGGACTATAGAAAATTAAAATTTTGAAGAAAGGTGACTTCGAGCTGTATGGCGCTGGAGGAGAGTCCATCCAGGTTGAAGCTGTTGGAACCTACAACTTGGAATTGCCTTCGGAAAAGCTCCTATAATTAGAAGATTGTTATTATATGCCCAAAATTATTAGAAATGTAATTTCCATTCCTTTGTTGTTAAAGAAAGGTTTTGAAATTAATAGAAAGGGCAATGGTTGCTCTATTTATTTTTCTAATAAGCATCTTTGCAATGGCATTATGGAAAATGGTCTTCTAGTTTTATTACTTAATGACAATGTTTTTCATATTAATAAAAGCAATAAAAGAAAGAGAGAGGAAGTGAATAATACCCTCCTTTGGCATTGCCGACTTGGTCACATAAGTGAATCAAGAATCAACAAGTTATACAAAGAAGAGTTCTTTGATCCTTATGATTATGAATCATTAGGAACTTGTGAATCTTGTCTTATGGGAAAAATGACCAAGTCTCCATTCACTGGACATGGAGAAAGGGCAAGTGAGTTATTAGGACTTATACATACAGATATATGTGGTCCTATGACAACTCCAGCTAGAGATGGATACTCTTACTTCATCACATTTACTGATGATTTATCAAGGTTTGGATTTGTGTATCTTATGAAACATAAATCCGAAGCCTTTGATAAGTTTAAAGAGTATCAAAGTATGGTTGAAAAACAAACCGGAAAGTGTATTAAAATCCTTCGATCTGATCGAGGAGGTGAATACCTTTCTAGTGAGTTTTTAAATCATCTTAAAGAAAAGGGCATTCTCTCTGAATGGACACCTCTGTATACGCCACAATTAAATGGTGTAGCTGAACGGAGGAATCGTACTCTATTAGATATGGTAAGGTCCATGATGTGCTTTACAGATCTTCCTATTTCCTTCTGGGGTTATGCCTTAGAAACTGCTACATATATGCTAAACAGGATACCTTCAAAATCTGTATCTAGTACTCCATATGAGATATGGAGAGGTAGAAAGCCCAATCTTAAATATTTTAATATATGGGGCTGCCAAGCATATGTCAAAAGAAATTTTGGACATAAGCTAAGTGCTAGATCAGATAAATGTATATTTGTAGGTTATTCCAAAGAAAGTATTGGATATCTCTTCTATCACCCTACTGAACAAAAGGTATTTGTTAGTAGGCATGCCACCTTTTTAGAAAAGGAGTTTATCTTAGAAAAGGGCAGTGAAAGAAGAATTGAACTTAATGAAGTTCAAGACCTACAAATAGAAACACAAGAAATTCTTCAACCAGATGTACCCATAAATGAGGTACAACCACAACACACATCTCCTCTCCGAAGGACAGATAGAGTGCGAAGAGCACCTGAGAGGTATGGGTTTATCATTGAGAATGATGAAGCCCACATTATTCAGAATAATGATCCTCTGACCTATTCGGAAGCTGTCATGAGTAGTGACTCTGACAAATGGCTAGAAGCCATGAAATCCGAAATAGATTCTATGTATACCAACCAAGTATGGACTTTGGTTGATGCACCAGAGGGTGTAAACCCTATAGGTTGCAAATGGGTCTATAAGAAAAAGATTGGAGCAGATGGCCAAGTAGAAACCTACAAGGCTAGATTGGTAGCAAAAGGTTTCAGGCAAAAGCAAGGAATTGACTATGATGAAACTTTTTCACCAGTAGCTATGCTCAAATCTATTTGGATTTTGTTTGCAATAGCTGCACACTATGATTATGAAATCTGGCAGATGGATGTCAAAACCGCCTTCCTTGATGGTTATCTTGAAGAAGAGGTTTACATGACACAGCCAGAAGGATTTGTCTCAAGTAAGAGAGCAAATCAAGTATGCAAGCTTAAGAGATCCATTTATGGATTAAAGCAAGCATCGAGGAGTTGGAACATCCGTTTTGATACAACAGTCAAAGAGTTTGGTTTTATCAAAAATATGGATGAACCATGTGTGTACAAGAAGACTAGTGGGAGTGCCATTGTCTTCTTAATATTGTATGTAGATGACATACTGATCATTGGAAATGATATTCCAATGTTACAATCGGTCAAGACTTGGCTATCAAAAAGTTTTTCCATGAAAGACATGGGAGAAGTATCCTATATACTTGGTATAAAGATCTATAGGGATAGATCTAAAAGGATGCTAGGCTTGTCCCAGTCTAGGTACATAGATCATGTGCTGAAAAGATTCAGCATGGAAGGAAGTAAAAGAGGTTACTTGCCTATGAATCATGGCATACGTCTCTTTAAGAAGATGTCTCCTAAGACATCTGAAGAGAGGAATAGAATGAATTATATTCCCTATGCTTCGGCAGTAGGATCAATTATGTATGCTATGCTATGTACCAGGCCTGATGTTGCTTATGCCTTAGGCATAACAAGCAGATTCCAGGCTGATCCAGGAGAGGATCATTGGATAGCTGTAAAAAATATTCTTAAGTACTTGAGAAGGACTAAAGATATTTTTCTAGTTTATGGAGGATCTGAGTTGAAACTAGAAGAATTTTCTGATTCTAGTTTTCAGTCAGACCCAGATGATAGCAAGTCCACTTCAGGGTATGTCTTTACCCTAAATGGTGGTGCAGTGAGCTGGAAGAGTTCCAAACAGCAAACTGTAGCTGACTCAACTACTGAGGCAGAATACATTGCTGTAAGTGAAGCCGCTAAGGAAGCTATCTGGATGAAGAAGTTCATCTCTGAGTTAGGAGTAGTTTCTGAGATTGCTGGACCAGTCCCAGTTTATTGTGATAACACTGGAGCTGTTGCTCAAGCGAAGGAACCAAGATCTCATCACAAATCCAAGCACATTCTAAGACGCTTCCATCTTGTTCGAGAGATTGTCGAGAGACAAGACATAGTCATTGAACGAGTAGACACCAAGAACAACCTAGCAGACCCGTTCACTAAAGCTCTACCACAACAGCAGTTCGATCGCCACCTCGATTGTATGGGGATAAAATATAAGAGCGATTGGCTTTAGTGCAAGTGGGAGATTGAAAGAGTAGATGCCCTACAAGCCAATCGCAATATGTATTGCGAAACATTTTTTCTTTTGATTTGTCCAAATCATGTACATGACATTTAAATATGAATAAAGGCGTTATGTTTTATCATATGCTGTTGATTATATTTATGATAAACTCCTTAGATTAGGGCAATGGTTTTAAGACTATGATGAGATCATACTAGTGAGACTTAAAATCCTAAAATCCTAATCTTAAATATTTCCAGTCATTGGTACATTGAGTCGGGGATCAATGATTACCGGAAAGACTGGCATGTCTTATGTATGCTCGATGCAGAGGATGATTGATCTCACAATCATTTGTGTGGAGACACTAATACAAAGATGTGGGTGCTCATTAGAGGAATGAGTTCACTGAATTGACCTACAAAGAGAAATCTTATGAAGTCTTACTTACATGTCAAAAGATGATTCTCTTAGTGGAAGTTGTGCAAATGATCCTATGACCTGAGATCACCATGGTATCTTATGCACATGAACCCATATTTTGGTTTACACTCATTCATGACAATAAGTTGTGTACGAGGTCTTCTGGATATGGTGAATTGTATACGAAGATTATGAGTAGGTCAACAAGGAATTAATCACTTCTAGTAAGAGAAGATAGCATCCTATTTATTCTAATCATATGATAATTCAGGAAGCTTTTGATCAAAGCAGAATGAAAATTAGAAAGAGTTTCTAATGTTTCATTATTTGAATTATCATTAAAAGATTGAGAAAAATATGAATATGAAATTGAGTTTGACATATATTCATACTCATATACATATTTGGGATGCAGTTTGATTAAAGGATTGAATTGCATGGTAACTTACCACTGAAGGGTATTTTTGGTATTTCCACCAAATTCCATATTTTTCGGGTAGACATGACACGTTGCTAGACGTCAATCTTGTTTTATAGATTTGATCAAATTAAAGAGTTTAATTCGATCACCAATTAGAAAGGATTCTAATTGTTAAGTTCGGGTTCACGCAGTGTGGACTTAAATTGATTAGAAGAGTTCTAATCAAGTTGGGACAACTCGCACTCATACCTATTGCTGGCTAAGTATGGAACCCAATGGGTCACACACAAGAAAACTTATCAAGGGTCTAATTGGATTAGATCATGTTTGCAAGATAAACATCCTAGCAGGTGTTGCAAACCTTAGCTCCTGATTCGAATTGGATTCGAATCTGATTCGAATTGGATTCAAATCTGATTCTTAATTGATCTAATTTGATTAGATCATATTCTAATATGGGTTAGCCAAGAGTTGGCACCTAATTGGCTTGGTTTGAGTCTAATTGGATTAGATTTGATAAATCATTCATTTTTGACCATTGGATCAACATTTGGATGAAGAGATGGATCAAATGGATTGCGCCATGGATTGGAGCCATTGGATCTTCATCATGGGATGATGGGAGATCATGATCTCGTGATGGATCTCATCTGGAGGCGTGATGATGAAATTTACGTGAAGGGATAAGCACTTAAAATAGATGGCGCCCCTTGGATTGGATAAAGATGACACGTCATCTTATCTTAACTACTCTCCCTTCAACCGCATCATTCTCTCTCTCCTTATTTCTTATGGCGCCACCAATAAGGGCCTTTGGATCATCATCTAGCCTTGATCAATGGTTGAGAATGCTCCCTATTTTTCATGCGTGAGAAGAAATGAAGAGAGGCATGAGTACGGTGGATTTCATGAAGAGGTGCTTAGGGAGTGGATAAGGATGAAGCACCATATCATAAGCACTTCATCTTATCCTAACTACTTCTGATATGCCCTCTCATCAAATGACACACCCCTTGATCTCACGCCCCTCTTCATGCATGAATGGATGGCTACAATGTATCCGTACGCCATCTATAAATAGGGAATGCTCCCGGTGTTTTCATCCATCGGAAATCAATCCAACTCTCTCTCTCTCTCACATATCCCTTCTTTCTTACAAGCCTTTTTTCTTTCTAACATCACTCTTAAGTTGTTTTAATCCTAGACAAGAAGGTCTTCTTTAGGACAAAAAGGTTAGAAGTGTTTTTAGAAGGAAAAAGAAAATTAGAAAGGAAGGAAAGCAAGCCATTAGAATTATTTAGAAGAATTCTGCATTAAGGATCAAAAGTCTTTGGAGCTAAAGTCTTGATCAAGTTTTTGTATGGATCACCATTGGAGGGCGGACACTTGGACGCCTCGTGGAGATTGTACACTTTGGATTAGCATTTGAGGTATTCTACTAATTTTGCATTTATTTTATATCATTTGATTGTAATCATTAAGGTGATTTAGGCTTAAAAGGGTTTCATGCATAGGGACTTTATTAAGAAATTTTTAAAATCCCTAGCTTCCGCTGCGCATTATAACACGCTAAAACCCTTCAATTTTAGGATGGCTTGAGGTAAACATCCTACCCATCATAGTTTCCACCTCCCATCTATTGATGAGGTTTCTAATCAGAAGCAGTATAAGAGACCCAAGGCGACTAAGCGCTAGCTTGACAGTGACTTGATGCCCAAAGAGACACAACCCGTTGAAAGCTTTGATGTTCGAGATGTGCAAAAATGGAAGCAGGGAGAACTAGCCAAGTAACTCCTTCCAGTCCCCCCTTGATGAAGCAGATCCGAGCAAGATGGTGCAACTAGGGGCCCACCTTGATGAAGCAACCAAAGCTCGGCTAGTGGACTTTCTTGCTAAGAAACGCTCCGTTCGATGCAATGTTCGCAGCAGAATTCGAACGGAATATCGTTCATCGTATGAACGCATCTCGAATCATAGAATTCAAAAAATTTTCTGGATCCAAATTCAGAAGATCTTTGAACTCATTAGGGAGGAAAGATTAGGATCTAGGGAGGGTTGATTGAGATTTATAAAACTGAAACAAAAACCAAAAGTTGTAAATTTTAAGATCTCATCTTCAAAAATTCTGCAGGTGTAGAACATTGCAGCTTGATAATCTTTCTAGGTTCCTGGTTAAGCCGCACACGTGTCTAGCCTCTACAGGTATCCACACGAGGATCTAATCATCTGAGATGAGGTCTTACCGGAGTGCTAGCTCCTTGCAAAGACCTCTTATGACTATTATAATATTGGAAGAAAAATCAGCAACATACCTCTTTGAAGAAGAACCTTTTCTTCTTCAATCTTGCTCGCGATGGAGGAAGAGGAAGGAGGAAGCTTCGTGCATGGAACTTCCTTGCCTTGCTGCCATGGAGGAAGAGGATGAAGACCCCTCTTGATGCCGTGGACAAGGAGGAAGAAGTAGGTTCAAGGCGTGGGAAGAAAGGACTCTCCTTTCCTTGGCGTATGGCTCTCTCCCTTTGATTCTTCTTCTCTCTTTCCAATGCCTTGGAGGAGGAAGAAGATGGTCTTCTCCTTGCTGCCGTGAGAAGAGGAGAAAGCTCTCCTCTTACTGCCGTGGAGAAGGAGGAGAGGAAGAGGGTGGAGGCATAGGGAGGAAAATCATAAAGAAGACTCTCACATGCCTCCTATTTATAGATGAGAGCCCTAGGATTTTCCAATTCCTAATCATGTTAGGACTTGATTAATCTCCAATTCCTAATCACATTAGGACTTGATTAATCCCCAATTCCTAATCACATTAGGACTTGATTAATTTCCAATTCCTAATCACATTAGGACTTGATTAATCCCCAATTCCTAATCACATTAGGATCTAGGCTAACTCCTAATCATATTAGGAGAATTAATTGGGGTGCCATGCATCCTACGACGTTATGTAGACTTTAAATTCCGCATAGTGTGAACACGACTTAAGTCATATTCATCCTACGATGACATGTGGAATTTAAAATCCGCAAATGACTTATGGCATTTAATTTAATCCTTAATCTAATCAAGGTTGATCCAATCATGAATCCAAATCAATTTGGGTCGAACCTAATTTGATTTGGCTCATTAAATCAGCCCAATTGCAACCCAATTGCAATCAATTCCACTTAATTCTTCTTCCATTAACTCACTAACACTTAGTGGGTTAATTCAATCACCAATCATAGAAATAATTGATATCTATTGTGATTCAAAATTATAATTATGATAGTCTGACTAATTAAATCATCTATGTGTGGGACTCCGTAGGTTCTATTCTAACTGGTAGTGAGACATATTGAGATCTCCATCTCAATATCACTAAAACTCCTTTCAGTGGACTGAAACAATTTCAGTTCTACTCTTAGGGTTCATTGATCACCAAGTGAATGCCTTCGAATCTCACAATCCACTAGTGACACCTAGCAGTATGTGGTGGCAATCCTGCAGAATAGAATATCTGAACCTCTTGGTGCAGTTAGAATATAATACAATCCCTCTATCATGGATTCCGACGTGACGGAGGTTATGGATGTCTTGTCAAACTCCATCGTCCGTCATATGTTAAATTTATTCGACTTCCATTTTGAGATATGGAAAACTCTTTTTCCAAAATACCTAGCCAGAAATTTATCGAACTCAGTCTCATAAATCATATAGGATCACTCCTAATCTATCAAGTCGATAGATCCCATTTAGATGTAACCCTATTCCAAAATGAACCTACTGCAGCCAATCCGCACTACAAGGACCCGAATGGCTAGGGCCCAAGTTCACATGCTTGTCAAACTACAGCAACCTCATAGTGAATAGCTGAGGCATCGCAGGTCAAAGGACCAGTCATACAACTGCTGCATAAATAGTTACTGACAAGTGGATAGACATCCATGTAACTACTTTTTTTGGCCACGTTCAGTATCTTGTTATCTAACAAGTACCTGTATAATCACTTCAGTGTCTCTACACTGTGGACTTAAGACTCATCCATTTGACTAAGTGATTTGAGCACTAATCTCATCGAATCGATCATCATCCCTCGTGATGGATCCATCGATCAGGAGCATTTAGAAATTAATACCTAATGACACATGCCTCAAATTTTCAACTCCTTGAGAATATATGTCTTCATCTATTAATTTCTTGGACGATTCATGGACACATACAAACATGAATGAAAAACAAATTGCCCAATCTTATTTATTAATAAGTGTCAAATTACAAATTTATGCACCAGATTACAAATATGAGTCAGTCACATTGGCTTTTAGGGTATACTTCTAACAATCTTCCACTTGCACTTAAGCCAATCAGACATGTATCTAAGCCCCATCTTCTTGAGATGGACTTCCAATTTCTTCTGACTTAGCTGCTTATTGAATGGGTCCGCCACATTGTCAGTGAAGTCTACTCTCTGCACCTCTACATATTTCTTTTCTAGATAATTGCGAATTAGATGAAATCGCTGCTCTATGTGCTTGGACTTCTGGTGAGACCTTGGCTCCTTAGCCAGTGCTATGGCACTGTTGTTGTTGCAGAAAAGGGTTATGGCATCTGATGACATGACTCATAGTTCTTCGACAAACTTTTTGTACCAGAACGCTTCCTTCGCAGCATCCGATGCGGCAATGTACTCTGCTTTCATGGTAGAATCTGCAATAATTGGTTGTTTGGAACTTTTCCAATTTATCGATCCTCCATTGCATAAGAATATATATCCTGATGTAGACTTTTAATCAATAGGGTCAGTCATGAAGTCTAAATCTGTATATCCTTCTACCTTTAACTCTATGCCTCCTCCAAAAACCAAAAATATATCCTTAGTCCTTCTCAAGTACTTACGAATATTTTTCACAGCTATCTAGTGCTCCTCGCCTGGATTCGACTGATATTTACTCGTGACACTCACAGCATGTGCTATATCAGGTCGAGTATATAGCATGACATACATGAGGCTCCCTATTGCCGATGCATAAGAGATCCTACTCATGCGCTGAATCTCTTCAGATATTTTGGGGCACATCTTCTTAGAAAAATTTATCCCATACCTTAGGGGTAACAATCCCCTCTTAGAGTTTTCTATGCTGAACCTCTTCAGCACTTCCTCTATGTACATTTTCTGTGATAGGCCAAGCATCCTCTTAGATCTATCTCTATAGGCCTTAATCCCCAAAATATAAGATGCTTCACCTAGGTCTTTCATGGAGAACTTCTTAGACAACCATAACTTGACCGATGTGAGCATGGAAATATCATTCCCAATCAGGAGTATATCATCCACGTACAATACGAGGAATACTATAGCCCTCCCACTGACCTTTTTATACACACATGGTTCCTCTTCGTTCTTGATGAAATCAAACGATTGGATCACATCATCAAAATGAGTGTTCCAACTCCGAGATGCTTGCTTTAGTCCATAAATAGATCTTTGCAGCTTGCAGACCTTGTGATCACCATCACTAGAAGTGAAACCCTGAGACTGTTCCATATAGATATCTTCCTCAAGATATCCATTAACAAAAGCAGTTTTCACATCCATCTACCATATCTCATAATCATGATAAGCTGCAATGGCAAGCAACGTTCGAATGGACTTCAGCATGGCTACCGGTGAAAAGGTATCCTGATAGTCAATGCCTTCGCGTTGACTATAACCTTTTGCCACCAACCTTGCCTTATAGGTCTATACCTTGCCATCCGAACCCATTTTCCTTTTGTAGATCCATTTACACCCAATAGGTACTATACCTTCAGGCGGATCTACTAAGATCCATACTTGGTTGGAATGCATTGAGTCTATTTCTGACTTCATCGCATCCATCCATTTTTCGGAGTCGATGTCTAACATTGCTTCATTGCAGGTCTTGGGATCGTTACTATGATCTCTTTCTCTTATGAGGAACTCTTCTTCTATTTCTTCTGTAAGCATACCTAAGTATCTTTCAGGAGGATGGGAGATCCTACTGGATCTACGAAGTGAATGAGGTTCTTCATGTATGTTCACAAGGCTCAATTGCTCGTTGCTCTTCAAAGACTTTCTCTTTGAGCCCATTTTTTCTCCGACTGCATCTATCAAGGATAAAACTATTTTTCCAAGAAGATGGCATGCCGGCTCACAAACACTTTGTGATCCTCTCAGATGTAAAAATTATATCCTAATGACTCTTTAGGATATTCAATAAAATGAGCACCAATTGTCGTAGCCTCTAACTTGTCTACCTGTTGTCGCTTGACTTGGGCCGGACATCACCAAATCTTGAGATAACTAAGACTCGGTTTCTTACCATGCCATATCTCATATGGTGTGGTAGGAACAGACTTAGAGAGAACTCTATTCAATATATAGATAGCTGTAGGCAGGGCATCTCCTCACAAGAATAAGGGTAAGTCAGTGAAGCTCATCAAGGACCTGACCATATCCAATAGAATCTGATTCCTCCTTTCTGACACTCCATTGAGTTGAGGTGTACCAGAAGATGTCCATTGTGAAATTATATCATTTTGTTTGAGATAATCGCAAAACTCTTCACTAAGGTATTCACCTCCTCGATTTGATCGAAGAACCTTAATGAGTTTTTCTGTCAGTTTTTCTACCTCATATCTGAATTCTTTGAACCTTTCAAATGCTTCAGATTTATGTATTATAAGATAGATATAACTATACCGTGAGTAATCATCGGTAAAAGTAATAAAGTAGAAAAATTGACCCCTAGCTTGCACATTGAATGGGCCACACACATCAGTATGTACTCGGGCAAGTATCTTAGTGGACGTCTCCCTGTGTCCTACAAAGGATAATTTGGCCATCTTTCCTTGAAGGCAGGATTCATAAATAGGATATGACTCAGAAGTCAATGAGCTCAAAAGCCTATATTTCTATAATTTGTTAATTTTATCTTCTCCTATATGACCAAGTCTGAGGTGCCACAAATACTTTTGATTTATCTCATCTCTAGATCTTTTAGATCCCATGGTACCCACTGTATGCTCAGATACGTTCACAGATACATCCATATATAAGTGATAGAGACCATCAATCATAAAAGTACGTCCAAATAGTTTATTTCGCAAATAAATGGAAACATAGTCTTTATTGAAGTTGAATTCATAATGTTTCTGTGCTAGATAAGACACAGAAATCAGATCTCTGCTAGCACTAGGTATAAAACAATAATATCTAAGTATCAAACTAAATCCTGACGGTAAATGCAAAGGGAATGTGCCCGCAGCAACAACAGCAACTCTTGCTCCATTACCAACCCGTAGGGTTACCGCACCTTCCGTAAGCCTTCTACTTTTCTTTAGACCCTGCATGGCAATGCACAAATGAACACTAGAACCAGAGTCTATAACCCAAATGGAAATAGAAGAAACCGTTAGATTAGTTTCAATAATGAACATATTAGACATACTTTTAGAAGGCGTGTCACTCTTCTTGCTCTTTATGCTTCCCATGTAGATAGGACAGTTTCTTTTCCAATGGCCGTCTTCATTGCAATGGAAACATTTTTCTTTGGGTTCAGCCTTCTTCTTAGGAACTTCCTTCTTCGGCTTTTTCTTGGTCTTCTGCTTCTTCGTAGGATTCTTCTTCTTCTCAGTAGACTTTCTCCTGGAAGTAGAAGCTAGCTCAGCAGCAAGAACTGTGCCCCTTGAACCTTTCAAGGCTTCCTCAGTTGTCACCAACATATTCAACAATTCAAGCTTGGTGCATTCAATTTTATTCATCTGGTAGTTTACAATAAATTGCCCATATGAAGATGGCAACGATTGTAGGATCAAATCCATTTGCAAATCCTTATGCATGGTCATGCCAAGCTTCTCAAGCTCCTCAAGATTCTTTATGGTCAAACCATGTTCATGGACAGACTGCCTATCGTGCATTTTGGCTTTGAAGAGCCGTTTGGACACTTCAAATCTTGCTGCGCGACTCTGTTCACCATACAACTCTTGTAGGTGATCAAGCATGTCCTTGGCGGTCTTCATGCCCTCATGCTGGCGTTGCAATTCATTGAACATGGATGCCACAATGTAGCACCTAACCTTATTGTCGTCATCCAACCATTTTGCATGTGTCTCACGCTGCTCATTGGTTACACGGGTTGGTAACACCGGGAGTTCATGGTCAAGAACATAAGCTATCTTTTTGCAACTCAAGACAATCTTTAAGTTGCGGAGCCAATCTTTGTAGTTTGGTCCGGTCAACCTATTGTTATCTAGGATTCGAACTATCGGGTTGGAAGCCATTAACATTTGTAGAGAGTAAAGATTCTAATTAGAAATTTGTATTTGACATTAATTTGTTTTAGAAATTTTTAAAACAAAATTGGATCAAATCCTCCCATTATTTCTCGGATATCTCACACTCCCCTGGTAAAGATATGGAAACTTGCGATTTAGAGTTTCGAGTGGGGTGCTACGGTTCCACCAATCTACATGTCACCTCACCTAACAGTTATTGGAGATACATAGACGATGAGTGTACAACTCTTGTACAATGCTTTGTAAGCAAATTGAGCTAACCTGATCTCCAAGTCATAAGGACCTCACCTAATAGTTATTGGACCCATTTCTTGGTTAAGTCAGACCCACCGTATATCCCATGGAAATAAAGCTATGATTGGGTCCTCACCTAACGGTTATTGGAGCCCAATCCCATCTTTACCCCACAACATCTCATGTCAATAGAGAGGTCCAATCCTCCGATACAACTAGTCCACTGTATCCAGCTGAGACTAATCAATGCCGGAAAGATCTCAGCAACTCCACTACAGTGGAAGACCAATCGACTTAATATTGGGTAATCAGATCTTAGTGATTCCAACTTTGTGCTTTTCATAGAAGGTAATCGATTAGTTGGTCAGGTAAGCAGGTGGGAGGCTCCCCTTACTCAGAGAGTAAGGTCCTAATTAAGTAACCACCTTTGAGCTTTCCGAGACACCAATTAGATCAATTAATCAAATATGGCTAGCTCAATGTATCGTTCAGTCTCGATTGATTTAGGAAGGTTTTAGGTCTCTTGAGATTTATATCTAATGTAATATTCTACCCCATACCATATGTCATTTGATTTACATCTTATGTAAATGTCACATTGGTTCAAGTTTATATCCTATGTAATTATGAAACCCTTTCATATATTATGTAATTATATCTTATGTAAATGACATAATTATTTCAGTTTACATCTTATGTAAATGTCCTATTATTTAAGGATTTTATTTACATCTCATGCAAATAAATTTTGTTTAACTAATATATACATCTCATGCATACATTGCTTTAAAACATATTCTTAAACAAGTATAACATTATGATTACCACATGCATCTCATGTATTTTTCAAATTTGTAACTTTTAATCTATTATGCTTTTTCTGAATTTCAAATCATGCATTAATTGATTTTAAACATTATAATCTAATTGCAATTCTAAAATAATTTACAAGATCATAGCAAAAGAAAAAATTTGCATGTTGAAAATTTGAGCAACCGAAAATTTCAGTACGCAGAAAATTCAGCAAGCATAATCCTTTAAAAATTAGATTAAAAATGTGGTAATCAATCCTTAAATCCTAATCATGCTCCTTAGAACCATGGCTCTGATACCATTACTGAGAAATGCCCCGATCGATGTGACGTTTGCAGCGGAATTCGAATGGAACGTCGTTCATCATATGAACGCGCCTCGAATCGTAGAATTCAAAAATCTTTCTAGATCCAAATCCAGAAGATCTTTAAACTCATTAGGGAGGGAAGATTAGGATCTGAGGAGGGTTGATTGAGATTCATAAAACTGCAACAAAAATTAGAAGTTATAAATTTGAAGATCTTATCTTCAAAAATTCTGCAAGTGTAGAATACCACAGCCTGATAATCTTTCTAGGTTCCTGGTGAAGCCGCACATATGTCCGGCCTCTACAGGTATCCATATGAGGATCTAATCATTTGAGATAAGATCTTTGTTGGAAAACCCCGATCATGCCGCTGAAATTCAAAAAATTCAGATGCAGCGGAAGAGGAATGTGCGGGATCAACCGTTCATCGCATGAACGTTGTTTAAAAACCGTTCGTAGATAGATAAGGATTAAAAACTTTTAAATAACTTTAGAAGATCAGATCTTCACCTTTGTGCGGGTAGATGATCACCGCAAACTGATGATCATGGTTTAGGATGAAGGTTCGCTTGAAGCCGTTCAAGTGCCCGGCCTCTACGGGTATCCACACGAAGCAGAAAACCGATCCAAGCTTTCTATCTCCCCGGGGTGCTAGCTCCCTTGCAGCGATAACTTTGATGGCTGATATCCTCCCTTTCAATCAATCCTTGATTGTGCTTGGGAGGAGGAAGAAGAAGGATGAAGAGAAGAAGAGGAACGAAGCCCTGCAGCCTTCTTTTTCTTCCTTGCGTTGGAACCAAACGGTGGAGGAAGAAGGAGGCCACCAAGATCCTTTTCTTCCCTTTGTTGTTAGTGGCTGAAAAGAGAGGAGAGGAGGGTGGCCACGTGATGGAGAGGAGGAGGGCTTCACTTTTCATTAGGGCACCTCCTTTCAAAGCCTTATAAAGGCATCTAAGGCTCCTATTTGGTTTAGTCCAAATCATGAATCAATTGGGTTCAATCTATGCTAGTCCTAATCCAATTAGAACTTGAATGAACCATGACTCAATTGAACTCTTCAATCCTAATCCAATTAGGAGTCATGTTGATTCATTAGATTAATAATTAATTAGGACTTAAGAAATCCTAATCCAATTAGGACTTGTTTAATTCTAGTCCTAATCCAATTAGGACTCTAATTTGAATTCGAAGTCCTAATCCGATTAGGACTCTAGAAATCCTACTCCAAGTAGGAATCCAAATTTAATTCAAAACTCCTAATCTAATTAGGATTGCAGGAATCCTACTCCAAGTAGGAATCCCAGTCCTACTCCAAATAGGATTCCCAGTCCAAGTAGGAATCCCAGTCCAAGTAGGAATCTCTATCCAAGTAGGATTCCTAGTCCTAATCCAATTAGGACTCTAGGAATCCTACTCCAAGTAGGACTCTTGTTTTAAGTCCAATTAATTAATTCTCTTTGTTCCTTCTTCAGCTTATTATCAATCGAATTGATTACTTGTGATTCCTAATCACGATTCAACCATCGGATCGGTCAATGCCTCTAGTGTGTGTGACCCCATAGGTTCTACTCTGACTGGTAGTGAGATATATTGTGATCTCTATCATAATATCTTTGAAAACTCCTTTCAATGGGTCGGAACGATTCCAACTCTACTCATTAGGGCTTATCGATCATCGAGATAATTCCTATGAGTCCCACCATCCACCAGTGACACCTAGCAGCATGTAGTGGCTATCCAGCAGAATAGAATGATGAACCTCTAGGTGCAGTTATCATGTGATACAGTCCTTCTATCGTGGATCCCTACAGGACGGAGGTCATGGATAACTCGTCAAACCCCTTCATCTGTCATATGTCAAGATTTATTTGACTCGAGTTCGATAGTGGAAAATTCTTTCTCCACTTTATATTACTGCCCTGGCCAAGGTCTTAGAACTCAGTCTAACAAATCACATAGGATCACTCCTCTTCTATCAAGGTCGATAGATTCCATGTAAGTGCATACCCTACTCCTACAGTGAACTTACTGCAGCCAATGTACACTACAAGGACCCATATGACTAGAGACCATGTATACGTGTAGTCAAACTACAATAACCTCACTGTGAGTAACCGAAGCACCACAGGTCAAAGGACCAGTCATACTACTGCAACATCAAGCAAGTCACTGACGAGTGGATAGACGTCCAAGTAACTTCTTGTCTTGGTCACGCTCAGTACCCTTGTTCTCTAACAAGCACCTGCACTATTACTTCAGTGTCCCTACACTGTGGACTCAAGTCTCGTCCATCCAGAAGAAAAGTGATCTGTGCACTGATCGGATCGATCACCGTCCTCGTGATGATCCATTGATCAGGAGCATTTAGAAATTAATCACCAATGATACATGGCTCAAATTCTCAACTCTTGAGAATATGCATCATCATCTTATTAATTTCTTGGACGATTCATAGACACATAATTAATATGAATGAAAAGATGCCTTTTATTTATTCAATAATAAATAGTCAAGTATAAAATTATGTCCCTAGAATTAACAATGTGTCAGCCAGATTGGCTTCTAGGGCATACATCTAACAATCTCCCACTTGCACTAAAGCCAATCAGTCATATATCTAAGCCCCATCTTCTCAAGGTGGACTTCAGTCTTTTGCTGACTTAGATGCTTAGTGAACGAGTCTGCCATGTTATCCGCGGAGTCTACTCTCTGCACCTCTACATATTTCTTCTCAATATAGTCGCGTATGAGGTGGAAGCGCCGCTCTATGTGCTTGGACTTTTGATGAGACCTTGGCTCCATAGCTAGTGCTATGGTGCTAATGTTATCGCAGTAAAGTGTTATGACATCTAATGACATTACACCTAACTCTGCAATGAACTTTTAACTAGAAGGTTTCCACTGCACCCTTAGATACGGCTTCTAAGGTAGAATCTATAATGATTGGTTGTTTGGAACTCTTCCAACTTACTGAACCACCATTGCACATATCTTGATGTAGACTTTCTATCATCAATATGTGTGCATCCTTCTACCTTCAACTCTGATCTTCTCCCAAAGACCAAGAACATGTCCTTAGTTCTTCTCAAGTACTTAAGACTGTTCTTCACAGCTATCCAGTGCTTTTTGCCTGGATCTGATTGACATATGCTCGTGACATTCACAGCATGTACTATATCAAGTCATGTACATAGCATGGCATACATGAGGCTCCCTATTGCTGATGCATATGGGATCTTGCTCATGCATTGAATCTCTTCAGATGTGTTGGGGCACATCTTCTTGGAGAGATTAATTTCATGCCTTAGGGGTAAGAGACCCCTTTTAGAGTTTTTCATGCTGAACCTTTTCAGCACTTTTTCTATGTACATCTTCTGCGATAGGCCAAGCATCCTTTTAGATCTATCTCTATAGACCTTTATTCCCAAAATATAGGATGCTTCCCCAAGGTCTTTCATGGAGAACCTTTTTGACAACCTGATCTTGACCGAGGTTAGCATGGGAATATCATTCCCTATCAGGAGGATGTCGTCCACGTACAGTACGAGAAATACAACAGCACTCCCACTAACCCTTTTGTAAACATATGGTTCCTCTTCGTTTTTGATGAAATCAAACGTTTTGATTGCGACATCGAAACGAGTGTTCCAACTTCGAGATGCTTGCTTTAGTCCATAGATGGACTTTTGCAGCTTGCAGAACTTGTGATCTCCATCACTGGAAGTGAAACCCAAAGGCTGTTCCATATAGATGTCTTCATCAAGATATCCATTCAGGAAAGCTGTTTTCACATCCATCTGCCAGATTTCATAATCATGAAATGTTGCAATGGCAAGCAATGTTCGGATGGATTTCAGCATGGCTACAAGTAAAAAGGTCTCCTAATAGTCAATGCCCTCGCGCTGACTATACCCTTTCGCCACAAGCTTTGCCTTATAGGTCTCTACCTCTCCATCCGAACCTATCTTCCTTTTGTAGATCCATTTGCATCCAATAGGTACAATACCTTCTAGTGGATCTACTAAGGTCCAGACTTGGTTGGAATGCATGGAGTCTAACTCTGACTTCATAGCTTCCATCCATTTCTCGGAATCGATATCAGATATCGCCTCGTCGTAGGTTTTGGGATCCTGCGTGTGATCCCTATCTCCCACTAGGAACATTTCCTCGGTATCCTCTTCTAGTATACCTAAGTATCTATCGGGAGGATGGGAGACCCTACTTGATCTGCGAGGTGGTTGAGGGACATCGTGTACTGGCTCTGTATTAATGGGTTCGATAGGATCCATGACTCGTTGCTTTTCAGAGACTTTCTCTTCAAGCTCAATTTTCCTCCCACTGCCTCTATCAAGGATAAACTATTTTCATGAAGATAGCATGGCGTCTCACAAACACTTTGTGATCCTTTGGGATGAAACAATCGTATCCTAATAACTCTTTCAGGATATTCAATAAAACGAGCATTAATTGTCCTATCCTCTAACTTGTCCGCCTGTTGTCGCTTGACGTGGGCCGGACATCTCCAAATCTTGAGATGACCAAGATTCGGCTTCTTACCATGTCATATCTCATATGGTGTGGTAGGAACGGACTTTAGAGGGAATTCTATTCAATAAGTAAATAGCTAAAAATAGGGCATCTATCTAAAGAAACAAGAGAAATCAGTGAAGCTCATCATGGATCGGACCATATCCAATAGAGTCCGATTCCTCCTTTCCAACACTCCGTTGAACTGAGGTGTACCAGGAGGAGTCCATTATAAAACTATACCATTCTCCTTGAGATAATCACGGAACTCTCCACTAAGGTATTTACCTCTTCGATCTGATCGAAGAACCTTAGTGAGTTTTTCTATATGTTTTTCTACTTCATATTTAAACTCTTTGAACCTTTTAAAAGTTTCATATTTGTGTCTCATACACATATCCATACCGTGAGTAATCATCGGTAAAATGAGGTAAAAAATTACAACCCCTAGCCTGCACATCGAATGGGCCACACACATCAGTGTGTACTAGGATAAGTATTTCAGTGGACCTTCCTGTGTCCTACAAAGGATAATTTGGCCATCTTTCCTTAAAGGCAGATTCACAAATCAAATATGACTCGAAAGTCAATGAGCCCAAAAACTCATGTTTCTCCAATTTGTTTATTCTGTCTTCTCCTATATGGCCAAGCTTGAGGTGCCTTAAATACTTTAGATTTATCTCATTTTTGGATCTATTAGATCCTATGGTATTCACTGTTTGCTCAGATATATTCACAGATACATCCATATGTATGTGATAGAGACTGTCAATCTTAAAACCATGTTGAATCAATTTAATTTTTCAAATAAATAAAAATCTTTCTGTGCTAAATAAAATACAGAAATCAAATTTCTGCTAGCAATAAATAACAGTCCCTAAGTATCCTGAGCATATCTGACATACCTTCTGAAGGTCTGTCACCCTTCATGTTCTTTATGCTTCCTATGTATGTAGGACAGTTCTTCTTCCAATGGCCATCCATGATGCAATGGAAACACTTTTCCTTGCAATTGGCCTTTTTTTGGAACTTCCTTACTTGGTGTTTTCTTAGTCTTCTGCTTCTTCGCAGGCTTCTTCTTCTTCCAAATAGACTCTCTCTTGAAAGTAGAAACCAACTTGACAGCGAAAACGATGCCCCTTGAACTTCTTCAAGGTCCCTAAGGTAGTTACCAATTTATTTAACAATTCTATTTTAGTGCATACAACGTTGTTCATATGGTAGTTTACTATAAACTATTCATATGAAGCTGGAAGGGATTGCGGGATCAAATCCGTTTGCAATTCCTTGTGCATGGTCATGCCAAGCTTCTCAAGCTTCTCTAAGTCCTTTATCATGGTCAAACCATGATCATGGACAGACTGCCCATCGTGCATCTTGGCTTTGAAGAGCCTCTTGGACACTTCAAACCGAGCTGCGTGACTCTGATCACCATACAACTCTTGCAGGTAATTTAATATGTCCCTGGCAGTCTTCATGTTCTCATGCTGGCATTGTAATGCATTGGACATGGATGCCATTGTGCAGCACCTAACTTTATTGTCATTGTTCGTCCACTTAACAAGCGTCTTACGCTGATCAGTGATCGGACGGATTGGTAACATGGGGATTCCATGGTCTAGCATATACCCGAATTTCTCACAATTCAAAACTATTTTTGAAATTTGCTGAGCCAATCTTTATAATTGGGTTTGGTCAAACGGTTGTTCTATAGGATATGAGATAAGAGTCTAGAAGCTGACTTTATAATCTTCAGAGAGTAAAGATTCTAGTTAGACTTTTGTACTTGATCCTAATCTGTTCTAAGGTCTTTTAGAACAAATGTAACTCCCACTATTTTCTCGAATTCCTCACACTCCCCTGGTAGAAAAACGGAAATCCCACACGACTAGGATTTCTAGTGGGTACTGCGGTCCCACCGATTTACATGCCACCTCACCTAACAGTTATTGGTGACACATAGATTGATGAATGTACAACTCTTGTACAATGCTTCTCAAGCATGTTGCAGTGTAACTTGGTCTCTAAGCTATGAAAACCTCCCCTAACAGTTATTGGTCCCATTTCTTAGTTAAGTCAGACCCACCATATAACCGTAGGAATAAAGTCGTCATTGGGTCCTCACCTAACAGTTATTGGTGCCCAACCCCACCTTTACCCTACAACATCTCATGTCTATAGAGAGGTTCAGCCTCCCGATGCAACTTGCCCACTGTGTCCAGCCGAGACAAATCAACATCAGAAAGACCTTAGCAGTTCTACTACAGTGGAAGACCTATTGACTTAATATTGGTTAATCAGGTCTTAGTATTTGCAACTTGAGCTCTTCATAAGAGGTAATCGAACAATTGGCCAGGTAAGCAGGTGGGAGGCTCCCCTTACTCAGAGAGTAAGGTCCTAATTAAGTAACCACCTTTCATGCTTTCCTAGACACCAATTAGATCAATTAATCTAATATGACTTGCTCATGTTGGTTCACTCTCGACTTGATTGAGGATGTTTTAATTAAGGTCTCAATTGGGTTTGCTACATCACATGTAAACCTATCTACTCGACTCTCATTCACATCACATGCAAACGGCACATTGCAGGCAGTTATAATCGCAGCAATAATTAAAGCTAAACTTTAAATGGGTGATGATCATGGATTCTAATTAGGTCGTATTACAAGCACATGCACGTCAATCGATCAATTGGTCTTCAACTCTTGAATTGGTTCCAAGCCTCCTTGATTCGATCCTTGACCAACTCTTGATCCAATCGCCATCAACCACTTAGACCCCTGCTCATCTCATGCATCATCTTCGACTTGATCGTTGACGTACATCACATCACAGAAATACAACCAGATATAAAATAAAAACAAAAATAAATTACATCTCCCTTTTAGGAGGCACGCAGGCCTCTCAAAACATTAAATAAGATGCATGCAAGCATCTGAAAAATTACATGACATTACAGATCACATCGCAGGTCATTACACTCGATACCAAAAGGGTTTGAATCCTATGATCATCACCACATGCAGCAATTATAATTTTCAGATCTGAAAACTAATTGAATATCTTATGACATAGGTTGCTGATCATGCTAATCATGATTCTAAACTTTGTAATCCCATTAACAATGCAATTAGAATCATCATCTTATCATATAAAAATCAGCATGCAAAAATCAGCATCCTAGAAAAAATCTGCATGCAGCAAATTTTCAGCATGCATAATCTTTCAATTTTCAGATCTAATAAGCCCACTAATAATTAATCCTTACCTTAATCTACGAAGCCTAGGCTCTGATACCACTGTTGGGAACCCGCCCATGCCGCTGATATTTCAAAAAAAATCAGATGGCAGCGGAAGAGGCATGCGCGGGATCGACGTTCATCGCATGAACGTTGTTTAAAAACCGTTCGTAGATAGATAAGGATTAAAAACTTTTAAAACCTTTAGGAAGATCAGATCTTCACCTTTATGCGGGTAGATGATCACCGCAAACTGATGATCGTGGTTTAGGATGAAGGTTCGCTTGAAGCCGTTCAAGTGCCCGGCCTCTACGGGTATCCACACGAAGCAGAAAACCGATCCAAGCTTTCTATCTCCCCGGGGTGCTAGCTCCCTTGCAGAGATAACTTTGATGGCTGATATCCTCCCTTTCAATCAATCCTTGATTGTGCTTGGGAGGAGGAAGAAGAAGGATGAAGAGAAGAAGAGGAACGAAGCCCTGCAGCCTTCTTTTTCTTCCTTGCGTTGGAACCAAACGGTGGAGGAAGAAGGAGGCCACCAAGATCCTTTTCTTCCCTTTGTTGTTGGTGGCTGAAAAGAGAGGAGAGGAGGGTGGCCACATGATGGAGAGGAGGAGGGCTTCACTTTTCATTAGGGCACCTCCTTTCAAAGCCTTATAAAGGCATCTAGGGCTCCTATTTGGTTTAGTCCAAATCATGAATCAATTAGGTTCAATCTATGCTAGTCCTAATCCAATTAGAACTTGAATGAACCATGACTCAATTGAACTCTTCAATCCTAATCCAATGAGGAGTTATGTTGATTCATTAGATTAATAATTAATTAGGACTTAAGAAATTCTAATCCAATTAGGACTTGTTTAATTCTAGTCCTAATCCAATTAGGACTCTAATTTGAATTCGAAGTCCTAATCCGATTAGGACTCTAGGAATCCTACTCCAAGTAGGAATCCAAATTTAATTCAAAACTCCTAATCTAATTAGGATTGTAGGAATCCTACTCCAAGTAGGAATTCCAGTCCTACTCCAAATAGGATTCCAGTCCAAGTAGGAATCCCAGTCCAAGTAGGAATCTCTGTCCAAGTAGGATTCCTAGTCCTAATCCAATTAGGACTCTAGAAATCCTACTCCAAGTAGGACTCTTGTTTTAAGTCCAATTAATTAATTCTCTTTGTTCCTTCTTCAGCTTATTATCAATCGAATTGATTACTTGTGATTCCTAATCACGATTCAACCATCGGATCGGTCAATGCCTCTAGTGTGTGTGACCCCATAGGTTCTACTCTGACTGGTAGTGAGATATATTGTGATCTCTATCACAATATCATTGAAAACTCCTTTCAATGGGTCGGAACGATTCCAACTCTACTCATTAGGGCTTATCGATCATCGAGATAATCCCTATGAGTCCCACCATCCACCAGTGACACCTAGCAGCATGTAGTGGCTACCCAGCAGAATAGAATGATGAACCTCTAGGTGCAGTTATCGTGTGATACAGTCCTTCTATCGTGGATCCCTACAGGACGGAGGACATGGATAACTCGTCAAATTCCTTCGTCTGTCATATGTCAAGATTTATTTGACTCGAGTTCGATAGTGGAAAACTCTTTCTCCACTTTATATTACTGCCCTGGCCAAGGTCTTAGAACTCAGTCTAACAAATCACATAGGATCACTCCTCTTCTATCAAGGTCGATAGATTCTATGTAAGTGCATACCCTACTCCTACAGTGAACTTAATGCAGCCAATCTACACTACAAGGACCCATATGACTAGAGACCATGTATACGTGTAGTCAAACTACAATAACCTCACTGTGAGTAGCTGAAGCACCGCAGGTCAAAGGACCAGTCATACTACTGCAACATCAAGCAAGTCACTGACGAGTGGATAGACATCCAAGTGACTTCTTGTCTTGGTCACGCTCAGTACCCTTGTTCTGTAACAAGCACCTGCACTATCACTTCAGTGTCCCTACACTGTGGACTCAAGTCTCGTCCATCCAGAAGGAAAGTGATCTGTGCACTGATCGGATCGATCACCGACCTCGTGATGATCCATTGATCAGGAGCATTTAGAAATTAATCACCAATAATACATGGCTCAAATTCTCAACTCTTGAGAATATGCATCATCATCTTATTAATTTCTTGGACGATTCATAGACACATAATTAATATGAATGAAAAGATGCTTTTTATTTATTCAATAATAAATAGTCAAGTACAAAATTATGTCCCTAGAATTAACAATGTGTCAGCCAGATTGGCTTCTAGGGCATAAATCTAATACAATCTACTTGGGTTGAACCCAATCCAATTAGGTCAAACCTTGATGCAGCCCAAATTGAATCCTATTCAATTTGGCTCAACCTAAGCCCAATTACTCAATCAAATTGAGTTAATTAGCAATCTAATTGCTAATTAATCCATCAATAATTCAATAATTATTTTAATGCAACTTTTGCTTTGGATAATTTGTCAATCGAATTGACCAAATTATCCCTGAATAATTCTTAATCATCAATCAGCCATTTGATCAACCTAGAAACTTCTATGCGTGTGACCTCATAGGTTCGAACCTAAGTCGGTAGTATAGGAACATCTTCCTATACTAATCGATGTGACCATCTAGCAATGGTACCCGAGATATCCGAATAGGCCGAATATATGCGAAGTATTCTGGAACCCTGGACTATGGTTACTGTATAATTGAATCCCTTTGACTCCTAATGCCAGGATGACTTAGAGCTCAATGTCAACCCTATAATTAGTATATCCATTATGTGATTAACTTTAGATATCCCGTGATTCCTCACTGGGATTACCCTGGCCAAGATTTTGCTAAATTAATTACAAGACATTATCTTCTGTTTTCAGGAGGCGTCAATTCCATCTCGACTCACAACTGACTACGCAAGTACTTGACTGCACCCAGTGACCTTCCATCACTGAATTAGAAATTCAGGTAGTCCGGTACCAAAGTATAGTGAGTTGCTTACTAGTCACAGGTTGCGATCTCGGGTCAGAGGGCCAAACTTATACCCATATCCAGGGCCAAACTTATACCCATATCCACTCGGAACATCTCTTGACAGTAGAGCGTTCCGGAATTGGTCACGTTCAGTGAAATGTACTCCTACACTTCACCTGTATGGCATACTAGTGTCTCCAAACTCCTTGGTTAAGAGGACAACCAACGTATATGTCACACAACGACCTAATCTCGATAATGTTGTCGTCCTAGTAACAACATATCATTTGGTCGCGAACAAGTTTAAGGACTCAAAGATAAATCCTCCTTTATTATAACATAAGTCCTAAGGACTTCATCGTATAAGAGTTCATTTGAAGATGAAATGATGAATAATGCCAAATAATACTTTATTAATTTGTCAATTCATTTACAAAATTCAATCATCAATATGCTGACGATTGACATTTAGGATATAATTCCCAACACCAACAGCAACAGCAGCAACTCTTGCTCCATTGCCAACCCTTAGGGTTACCGCACCTTCCGTAAGCCTTCTACTTTCCTTTAGACCCTGCATGGTAGTGCACAAGTGAACACTAGAACCAGAGTCTATAACCCAACTGGAAATAGAAGAAACCATTAGATTAGTTTCAATAATGAGCATATTAGACATACCTTCAGAAGGCGTGTCATCCTTCTTCTTCTTTATGTTTCCCATGTAGATAAGACAGTTCCTCTTCCAATGGTCGTCTTCATTGCAATGGAAACATTTTTCTTTGGGTTCGGCCTTCTTCTTAGAAACTTCCTTCTTTGACTTTTTCTCGATCTTCTGCTTCTTCGCAGGCTTCTTCTTCTTCCCAATAGACTTTCTCTTGGAAGTAGAAGCTAGCTCAGCAGCGAGAACTATGCCCCTTGAATCTTTTAAGGCTCCCTCAGTTGTCACCAACATATTCAACAATTCAAATTTGGTGCATTCAATTTTATTCATATGGTAGTTTACAATAAACTGTCCATATGAAGATGGCAACGATTGTAGGATCAAATCCATTTGCAAATCTTTGTGCATGGTCATGCCAAGCTTCTCAAACTCCTCAAGATCCTTGATCATGGTCAAACCATGTTCATGGACGGACTGCCCATCACGCATCTTGGCTTTGAAGAGCCGCTTGGACACTTCAAACCTTTCTGCGCGACTCTGTTCACCATACAACTCTTGTAGGTGATCAAGTATGTCCTTAGCAGTCTTCATGCTCTCATGCTGGCATTGCAATTCGTTGGACATGGATGCCAAAATGTAGCACCTAACCTTATTGTCGTCATCCAACCATTTTGCATGCGTCTCACGCTGCTCATTGGTTGCACGGGTTGGCAACACCGGGAGTTCATGGTTAAGAACATAAGCTATCTTTTCGCAACTCAAGACAATCTTCAAGTTGTGAAGCCAATCTTTATAGTTTGGTCCGGTCAACCTATTGTTATCTAGAATTCGAACTATCGGGTTGGAAGTCATTGACATCTGTAGAGAGTAAAGATTCTAATTAGAAATTTGTATTTGACATTAATTTATTTTAGGAACTTTTAAAACAAAATTGGATCAAATCCTCCCACTATTTCTTGGATCTCTCACACTCCTCTGGTAAAGATACGGAAACCTGCGACTTAGGATTTCGAATGGGGTGCTGCGGTCCCACCAATCTACATGTCACCTCACCTAACAGTTATTGGAGATACATAGACGATAAGTGTACAACTCTTGTACAATGCTTCGTAAGCATATTGAGCTAACCTGGTCTCCAAGTCATAAGGACCTCACCTAACAGTTATTGGACCCGTTCCTTGGTTAAGTCAGACCCACCGTATATCCCGCGAAAATAAAGCTGTGATTGGATCCTCACCTAACAGTTATTGGAGCCTAACCCCACCTTTACCCCACAACATCTCATATTAATAGAGAGGTCCAATCCCCCGATGCAACTAGCCCACTGTATCCAGCCGAGACTAATCAACGCCGGAAAGATCTTAGCAACTCTACTACGGTGGAAGACCAATCGACTTAATATTGGGTAATCAGATCTTAATGATTCCAAACTTTAAGCTTTCCATAGGAGGTAATCGATCAATTGGCCAGGTAAGCAGGTGGAAGGCTCTCCTTATTCAGAGAGTAAGGTCCTAATTAAGTAACCACCTTTGAGCTTGCCTAGACACCAATTAGATCAATTAATCAAATATGGCTAGCTCAATGTATCGTTCACTTTCGATTGATTTTGGAAGGTTTTAGGTCTCTTGAGATTTACATCTAATGTAACCATCTATCCCATACCATATGTCATTCGATTTACATCTTATGTAAATGTCATATTGGTTCAAGTTTACATCCTATGTAATTATGAAACTGTTTCATATATTATGTGATTACATCTTATGTAAATGACATAATTGTTTCAGTTTACATCTTATGTAAATGTCCTATTGTTTAAGGGTTTTATTTACATCTCATGGAAATAAATTTTGTTTAACTAATACATACATCTCATGCATACATTGTTTTAAACATAACCTTAAACAAGTATGAACATTATGATTACATGCATCTTATGTATATTTTCATATCTGAAACTTTAAACCAATTATGCTATTCTCTAGATTTTAGATCATGCATTACTTGATTTAAAATATTGTAATCTAATTAAAATTCCAAAATAATTTGCAAGATCATAGCAAATAAAAATCTGCATACTTAAAATTTCAGCACGCTGAAAATCCAGCAAGCATAATTCCTTTAAAAATCAGATTAAAAATGTGGTAATCAATCCTTAGGTCCTAATCATGCTCCCTAGAACCATGGCTCTGATACCACTACTGAGTTACGCCCCGTTCGATGCAACGTTCGCAGCGGAATTCGAACGGGACGTCGTTCATCGCATGAACGCGCCTCGGATCGTAGAATTCAAAAATTTTTCTGGATCCAAATCCAGAAGATCTTTGAATTCATTAGGGAGGGGAGATTAGGATCTGAGGAAGGTTGATTAAGATTCATAAAACTGAAACTAAAATCAGAAGAAATTAATTTGAAGATCTCATCTTCAAAAATTCTGCAGGTGAAGAACATCGGAGCCTGATGATCTATCTAGGTTCCTATTTGAGCCACACAATTGCCTGGCCTCTATAGGTATCCACACGAAGATCTAATCATCTGAGATGGGGTCTTACCGGAGTGCTAGCTCCTTGCAAAGACCTCTCATAACTATCATATAGATTGGAAGATAAAAATCTGCAACATACCTCCTTAAAGAAGAACCCTTTCTTCTTCAACCTTGCTCGCGATGGAGGAAGAGGAAGGAGGAACCTTGCACGTGGATCTTCCTTGCCTTACTACCATGGAAGAAGAGGAGGATGAAGACCCCTTGCTGCCGTGGAGAAGGAGGAAGAAAGAAGAGGAGGCGTGGAGAGGAACAGGAGATAATTCATTCATAACTTCTCCCTTGCTATCCTTTTATAGATTGAGTTTAGGGCTTCTCCTAATCTTATTAGGAGTATGGGACTATAATCCACCCTTGGATTAATGCCAAGTGTCCAATCCTTGTGCTCATAGATGCATGACATGTGTCTATTTAATCAATTGATTAATTTTCTAATCATATTAGGATTCCTAATCTCATTAGGAGAATTAATTGATTTGGGAGCATGCATCCTACGACGCCATGTGGACTTTAAAGTCCGCATAGTGTGAACATGACTTAGGTCATATTCATCCTACAACAATATATGGTCTTTAAAATCCGCACAAATCTTGGTTTAATCAAATTGACCCAATCATGAACCCAAATCAATTTGGATCGAACCCAATTTGATTTGGCTTATTAAATCCAATTCTTCTTCCATTAACTCACTAACACTTAGTGGGTTAATTCAATCACCAATCATATTGATAATTGATTTCTATTATGATTCCAAATCATAATTATGATAGTCTGACTAATTAAATCCTCTATGTGTGTGACCCCGTAGGTTCTATTCTGACTGGTAGTGAGAAATATTGAGATCTCCATCTCAATATCACTGAAACTCCTTTCAGTGGACTGAAATGATTTCAGTTCTACTCTTAGGGTTCACTGATCACCAAGTGAATGCCTTCGAGTCTCACAATCCACTAGTGACACCTAGCAGTATGTGGTGGCAACCCAACAGAATGAAATATCTGAATCTTTTGGTGCAGTTAGCGTATGATACAGTCCCTCTATCATGGATCCCGATGTGACGGAGGTTATAGATATCTCGTCAAACTCCATCGTCTGTCATATGTCAAATTTATACGACTTCCAGTTCGAGATATGGAAAACTCTTTTTCCAAAATACCTGGCCAGGAATTTATCGAATTCAGTCTCATAAATCACATAAGATCACTCCTAATCTATCAAGGTCGATAGATCCCATCTAGATGCAATCCTATTCCAAAATGAACCTACTGCAGCCAATTCGTACTACAAGAACCCAAATGACTAGGGTCCAAGTTCACATGCTCGTCAAACTACAGCAACCTCATAATGAATAGCTGAGGCATCGCAGGTCAAAGGACCAGTCATACAACTGCAGCATAAGTAGTCACTGACGAGTGAATACACATCCATGTGACTACTATCTTTGGTCACGCTCAGTACCTTGTTCTCTAACAAGTACTTGCATAATCACTCCAGTGTCTCTATACCGTGGACTAGAGACTCGTCCATCTGACTAAGTGATCTGTGCACTAATCTCAGCGGATCAATCACCGTCCCTCGTGATGGATCCATCGATCAGGAGCATTTAGAAATTAATCCCTAATGATACATGCCTCAAATTCTCAACTCCTTGAAATTATGTGTCATCATCTATTAATTTTTTGGACGATTCATGGACACATACAAACATGAATGAAAAATAAATTGCCCAATCTTATTTATTAATAAGTATTAAATTACAAATTTATGCCCCAGATTACAAATATGCGTCAGCCACGTTGGCTTCTAGAGCATACTTCTAACACTTCGTGGCTCAGTCATTAGAGTGCTTTGGCTTTCACCCACTCTAGGTAAGGTGGACTGAGGGTTGCATTCGCACCCCATCCTTTGCCCTACTGGTGAACGGCTCCCCATCGTAGTTCTTCGTGTCATCGATGGGATTGAGATGGGGATGCCCCTTGTCACTGCTCTTGTTCATCATCTATACGGACTTCCTATTTACAACACTTCGGCTAGCCTCGGCTAGGCAGGGGGTGGAGGCCTATAGGCCAGCGTTGGACACGACTCAGATTTCTCATCTGTTGTTCGCGGACGACTGCTTGCTATTGGCCTAGGTGACAAGGAGATGGGCCATGGCACTTCGAAGGGTGTTGAAGGAGTATCGTGCGGCTTCTAATTAGCAGGTTAACCTGGCAAAGTCATCTATCTGCTTCAGCTCGAATGTTAAGGTCGATTTGAAGGCTACCATTATGGAGATCCTGGAGATTGGGGACCAGGAGGGCACCTGGAGATATCTTGGAGTTCCGATCATGGATCGGCATCTTCGCAAGGGAGATTGCTTCTCCTTGGAGTAGAGCATCAGGCAGAAGTTGGAGGGCTGGCAGGAAAGTGCCCTATTTATGATGAGTAGGGTCACAATGGTATGGTGAGTCCTCAGCTCAATTCCTATCTATCTATTATCCAACACTTTGGTGTTTATTGCAGCGCTACGATGTATGGAGCGCCTGTTCAGGAACTTCATTTAGTGGCAGCAGGGGAGCAGTAATGGTGTCCACCTGTTGGCGTGGGACACGATCTAGTAGCTAACCAGCTGTGGTGAGCTGGGGATCCACTCTAATCAAGCAGAGGGAGATCTTCGCCACCAGATTGGTAGTCAGATTTATATTGGAGCCGACGAGTCTCTGGGGCTCCCTAATGAGGGCCAAGTATTGGGACTCGGTAGACTCGTCAGTTTTCCAGGTTGGTCGATGTAGTTTCTTCCTTTGGAGAAAGATTTGCTTCCGTGCTCCTTTAGTGATTTCGAAGATCAGACGGGATATTGGTGATGAATGAGCTGTTGATGCCTTAAAGGACAGATGGTTGGCTAACTTGCCGTTATGCAGGTGGCCTAACTTGTTTGACCTCGGATGGCTAGAGGGGCGCAGAGTCTGCAACCTACTGGTTTCGGAAGAGTGGGGATGGGATGAGGACCTCATTTGGCAAGCCTTTGGCGAGCAGCTTGCTGAGTGGGTTTTGGCATTGCCGATTCCAGCAGGTGAGGCTAAGGATAGGAGGGTGTTGTTGAGTTATGCCCCATTCGATGCGACGTTCACAGCGGAATTCGAACGGAACATCGTTCATCGTATGAACGCGCCTCGAATCGTAGAGTTCAAAAAATTTTCTGGATCCAAATCTAGAAAATTCTTGAACTCAAGAGAGAGGAATATTAGGATCTGAGGATGGTTGATTAAAATTTATAAAACTGAAACAAAAATCAGAAATTATTAATTTGAAGATCTCATCTTCAAAAATTCTGCATGTGTAAAACACTGCAGCCTGATGATCAATCTAGGTTCCTGGTTAAGCCGCACACGTGTTCAGCCTCTACAGGTGTCCACACGAGGATCTAATCATCTGAGATAAGGTCTTATCGGAGTGCTAGCTCCTTGCAAAGACCTCTCATGACTATCAAAAGAGATGGAAGAAATTCTGCAACATACCTCTTTGAAGAAGAATGCTTTCTTCTTCAACCTTGCTCGCAATTAAGGAAGAGGAAGAGGTAGCTTTGTACGTGAATCTTCCTAACCTTGATGCCATGGAAGAAGAGGAAGAAGAAGCCCTCTTTCAGCCGTGGACAAGGAGGAAAGGAAGAAGCTTGATGTGGGAGGAAGAACTCCTTCTTCCTTGGGCTGAATTGTTCTCTCTTCCTTGATCCTTCTTCTTCTTTGCTTTCCAACACCTTGGAGGAAGAAGAAAGGGGATCCTTCACCTTGCTGCCATGAGGAGAAGGGGTCTCCTTTTGCTGCCGTGGGAAGGGAAGAGGAAAAGAGAAAAGGAGGCGTGGAGAGGAAGAGGAGAGAATTGATTCATAACGTCTCCCTTGCTACCCTTTTATAGATTAGATTTAGGGCTTCTCCTAATCTTATTAGGAGTATGGGACTATAACCCATCCTTGGATTAATGCCAAGTGTCCAATCCTTGTGCTCATAGATGCATGACATGTGTCCACTTAATCAATTGATTAATTTTCTAATCACATTAGGACTCCTAATCTTATTAGAAGAATTAATCGATTTGGGAGCATGCATCCTACGACGCCATGTGGACTTTAAAGTCCACATAGTGTGAACACGACTTAAGTCATATTCATCCTACGACGACATGTGATTTTAAAATCTGCACAAATTCTGGTTTAATCAAATTGAACCAATCATGAACCTAAATCAATTTGGATCGAACCCAATTTAATTTGTCTCATTAAATCAGCCCAATTGCAATCTAATTGCAATCAATTCCACTTAATTTTTCTTCCATTAACTTACTAACACTTAGTGGGTTAATTCAATCACCTATCATATTGATTATTGATTTCTATTATAATTCCAAATCACAATTATGATAGTTTGACTAATTAAATCTTCTATGTGTGTGACCCCGTAGGTTCTATTCTGACTGGTAGTGAGACATATTGAGATCTCCATCTCAATATCACTGAAACTCCTTTCAGTGGACTGAAACAATTTCAGTTCTATTCTTAGGGTTCACTGATCACTAAGTGAATGCCTTCGAGTCTCACAATTCATTAGTGACACCTAGTAGTATGTGGTGGCAACCCAGCAGAATGGAATATCTGAACCTCTTGGTGCAGTTAGCGTATGATACAGTCCCTCTATCATGGATCCTGACGTGATGGAGGTTATGGATATCTCGTCAAACTGCTTCGTCCGTCATATGTTAAATTTATTCGACTTCTAGTTCGAGATATGAAAAACTCTTTTTTCAAAATACCTGGCTTGGAATTTATCGAACTCAGTCTCATAAATTACATAAGATCACTCCTAATCTATCAAGATCGATAGATCCCATCTAGATATAAACCTATTCCAAAATAAACCTACTGCAGCCAATCCGCACTACAAGGATCCGAATGGCTAGGACCCAAGTTTACATGCTCGTCAAACTACATCAACCTCACAATAAATAGCTGAGACATCACATGTCAAAGGATCAGTCATATAACTGCAGCATAAGTAATCACTGACGGATGGATAGACATCCATGTGATTATTTTCTTTGGTTATGCTTAGAACCTTGTTCTCTAACAAGTACTCGCATAATCACTCTAGTGTCTCTACACCGTAGACTCGAGACTCGTCCATCTGACTAAGTGATCTGTGCACTAATCTTAGCAGATCGATCACCATCCCTCGTGATAGATCCATCGATCAGGAGCATTTAGAAACTAATCCCTAATGATACATGCCTCAAATTCTCAACTTCTTGAGAATATGTATCATCATCTATTAATTTCTTGGATGATTCATGGACATATACAAAAATGAATGAAAAACAAATTGCCCAATCTTATTTATTAATAAGTGTCAAATTACAAATTTATGCCTCAGATTACAAATATGTGTGAGGCACGTTGGCTTCTAGGGCATACTTGGGTTGGTTTGGAGGACGTCGGCAAGGCAGATTGAGAGGGGATGAATCTGGCGGTTGCGCATCCATCCACGAGTGGCCTTGTTTGTCTGGAAGGTTGCTTAGGCTGTTTGCCTAACAGAGGAGTGCTAGCTCAGCGAGGGGTAAGCATTCCCCAAGGCAGTTGGGCCTGCCAGGAGGAGAGGAGTCTATCTTCTATATCTTTTTTGGTTGTTAGCAGGCTGTTCAAATTTGGGAGTGTGCCTTGGCTTCCTCCAGCTTGTGAGAGGGGTGGACGTTGACTAAGAATTTTCAAATCTTCCAGAAGGATTCCTCACAAAGGCCCGGCCTTATGGAACAGGAGATTAGGATGGCTTATCTGGCTTATCACTGTTGGCTAGATAGGAATGCTCGAGTCTTTGAGGACAGATGAGCACATCCGAGGATGGTGGTGGAGAAAGCCCTTCTTCATGCCGCAAAGGTCCTTGGCATCACTGCGTCGTCATCCCTTGGGTTGGCTAAGAAACCTTGGGGCTCTCATTCTGCTCTTATAGTGTCTAAGACTGTGCTCATCTCTTGAGAGCCCCCACCCCTTGGTTTTCTCAAGATGAATTTCGACAGCAGCATCGGTGAGGGAGGGTGCAGCAACAGTGCCAGCTTTGTTGTCAAAGATCAAGAGGCCAAATTAGTGGCAGCCGGGGGTCGGCGGATCTTCGATCAAATTGTTATCGGTACCGAAATCAAAACCGCTTGAGAGGGAGTCTCCTATGCGAGGCGAGTGCTGGGCGCGCACCATATTATCCTTAAGAAGGACTTAGCCATAGTGATCAAGTGGATCTAGGGTTCGGGGCGTGCTGCCGATGGGATGGGGCTGCTCCACGACATCCATCGTCTTTTAGGTGAGTGTGCCTCCCATTAGGCTACTCATGTTTACAGAGAAGCAAACAGTGCTGCGAATTGGGTGGCATTCTTTATAGCTCATCATTCTGAAGATTTTATTTAGGAGAACCATATCTCTGTCCTCTTTGCATTTTTTCCTCCTTTCTAGCTTTATGGGTTATACCCACACCCGTTGTGTGTGAGTCGCCGGTGTACCAAAAAAAATACAATGTAATACCTACTATAGCAAAGTTAATAACCAAAATAAAGAATGATAAAATTTGCTAAGCACGAACTAAACACTTGTTAGTGGCCTCTTGAACAACAAACTGATGTCCTTCTATGATCCAACCTATATCCATTTGGAGACTAGAAAACACTTCGTGAAGAAGTGTTAGTAATTGAACATATTCTTTTAAATTTGGGAAGCTGATGTATGATAATATGTCTGTATGCAACATATTTTGCATTACGAAATGCCATAAGATTATCTATTTTTGGTTCTCACAAATAGATTCACCCCTTTCATCTAGAAAATGTACATAATACTACTTTGAGGGTTGCAACACAAAGATGAACCTTTCACCTATATAATCTCGGCTTGTATCTACACAAAGATGGACCTTTATTCCTATATTTATATTTATTTTTTTGATTGTTACCATTAAGGTGATCTTGGCTCATAAGAGTTTGATATAACGGGATTTTATTAAGAAATTTTTAAAATCCCGCACTTCTGCTGCGCCCCTAGATAGCTATGAAAACCTACAGTGGTATCAGAGCCAATCTTTATTGGTTGAATTGAATATGCATGATGTAGGATTTATAATTTGCTATGAGATAGCATTATTATATGTTGAAGCATGTTCACACTCCTTGCTATGTATGTATGTGTTACATTTATAAAAAGACCAAATTAAATGCACTTCACTGGGCGCTGCAAGTCCAAACGTACTGTAGTAAAAATGCCATGACTTTCTCTAGGGATCTTCAAATGGCACGAGATCAGGTGCGTTGGAAACTAGAGGCGTAGAGCTTTCCAATGGTATATGGCACACTGACTGATTAACCATATATTGTTTTCAGAATTAATTCAAGCTAACTCTATCATGCTGCCAAGATCAAAGGACGACTCACTAAACATATGAGTCGACTCATGAAAGCAATGAGTCGATCCCCGCTACACATGAGTCGTCTCATGAAAGCAATGAGGTGACTCCGCTACACATGAGTCGTCTCATGAAAGCAATGAGGTGACTCCGCTACACATGAGTCGTCTTATGAAAGCAATGAGTCGAACCCCAATACACATGAGTCGTCTCATGAAAGCAATGAGTCGACCCCCACTATACATAAGTCGTCTCATGAAAGCAATGAGTCGACCCCGCTGCACATGAGTTGTCTCATAAAAGCAATAAGTCGACCCCCGCTACACATGAGTTGACTCATTAAAGCAATAAATCGACCCCTGCTGCTCCTACATCAATGTGCAAGAGACCAGAAAGCCTTCATAAAAAATTATATTAAGTCATAGTGCAAAATACTTTAAGCTAACCCATTTTGGATCAATTGATCAAATGGTGTCAGGAAAGTGTCAAAGGTGATTACTTAATTAGGACCATTGCGAAAGTACGGGGAGCCTCCCACCTACTTACCTAGCTAATTTAATTAATTATCTTTTATGGATAGCTTAATGTTGAAAAAACACTACTCCTAGCCTTCCTTCATGCCTCGACACTATTTGATCAACATTCATGCTAGTTTGTTGTGCTAACACAAGGCTTGCTATGGAGATTGATATAATATCATCTTGGTGCATTAAGATGCTTATGGCATATTTTAATATGTTGCATTATTGTGCTAACACAAGGGCAGCATTATTCAAATATCTTGGTGAATAAGCCAATATACAAAGCCGTCATCTAGAATCATATTATTTTTTGTACCTACAGTGGCTACCAAGCTATGATATGACCCTGGAGCTCAACATATTTCATAAATAAGCTTGAACAAGTCTGCTGCCGGGCCAAGCCTAAGCTTCATATGAACAGCTAAAAGTTTTATTCACTCTTCCAATATGGTAGAAGATTCACATTGGATATCACAGAAAAATAGAAAAGGAATGCATAATTTGGTGTCATATTAACCATGCTTGTATTATTTGGTGTATTATTATTTGGCATAAAATGAACAGCAACACCGAGTGCCATGCTTGTATTCAGAGGCTCAAGGCCATAACTTTCTTAACCTCCAGTCACCCCACTAAATCCAGCTAGTGGATCTGAGACAGCGGCCGAAACCAGATCCGCAGAAGGAGCGCATGCACTTAACTTTGCCGACATAACTTAACTTTGCCGACATACAACTGGGTGCTGCATTTCCTTGCTCTCCACTTGTGTGGCGAAGGTTACTCTAAATTTTTACTCGTTATCCATATAAGGTAAATTTCCTAAAGTTTCTTCTATTCATCGATGTTGAGAGCCAGTCGGTTAAAGATACTTTTCATCCATTTTGAGCGGCCAGGGAAGCACAGGAGGCTCTTGGTTAGGCCAACCCATCACATCACATAGAACATTCAACTTGCTCTATTTTAAATTGTTGGTCATGTCCTTTGCTAAAGTGTTTTCTCTTTCAAATATGCCTGGTGATGGTAGTAGATGTGTCCCATATAATGGGTTGGAGGGATCAAAGATTTGTTTCAGTGAAGAGGAGGCAAAATCAAGAAGACCCATGGGAGAAGAGAGAGAGTACAGCCTCAGTTCTCAGTGCAGTCAGAGCTGGAGGGGCTGTACCCTCTCTCTTCTCCTTTTGGTCATTTTTGATGGAAATTTTCAGCAAGATCACTCGGTCAGGACACGGCTTGTTTGTTAGTCCAGCACCCTGTAGACCTTCCAACACCAATCACTGAACGAATCACTCTCGGCGCCTGCCAAATTCAGGGACTGTAAGGTGTAACTTAACTCAAAAATGATTTTTCCTGTGTACTTTCAGTTAATTTTAGTGATATACAATTTTGGTCAAGCTTTTACAAAGAAAAGATTTTCCATGTGCTGCATTGGGTGTTAAATTGAATGAATAACACAAAATACGCTGCTCACAAAATTTGATGTGTTGATTTGCACCCTTTCTCTATTTTTTATTTTTTTTTTGCTACAACGGCTGCTCATCCTATACTCTAGTGTAGTTTTTTATTTCTTCGTCTTTCCAAATGTATGTAAGTGCATGAAATTCAAAGGTAGCATCCTATGTATGGTACTAAAAGAGATGACTATTGACAAATAAGTAAAATATGTGAAGAATTTTAGCTGTAACCAAATTTCTATTTCATTTTTTTTTGGATGAAACTCCATGCCATATAATTGACCATTTATCTCTTGAAGGTTGAAATTTAGGTGTAACTTCCCTCTTGAGTGGTGATTTTTGGATTAGAAAAAGACAAAAGGGAATAATATAATAGATAAATTATAAATTAAACATAATTAATTTACTTAATTTGATTGGGTTGTAAAGCTATAAAAATTGGCTACGATCTTTTAAAAATATCCTATTTTTGAATGCTTTAGTTTCCCAAGTTCTTAGTATCCCCTCACAAAATTACGTTTTAGTATACCTGGAACAGGTGGGCAATTATTGTCTTTTCTTTCAGAAAGATAAACTATAAATATGGGGCATCAAGTGATGCTAATTTTTTAGCCCTAAAAATTTTCATCTGGAAGAAAAAAACTCCTTCCTTTTTTCTTGTACCAAACAAATGGTTTCCAATGCAACAGCTATTAATAATAAGAATTTTAAAAATATTTATCTCATGAGAAAAGTATTCCTTATATAGCACTAGTTACATAATAAAGATATTGTTCTATAACTGCTATATGATCTGAACTAAAATCTAAAAAGAATATTGTTTGAATTTTCTTTATAGCTTTTAGCACTATGAGGAATTTTAAATTTACTAGGGTTGTAACTAATTTGACAACTAATTGAACACCAAAATATGCTGTTAATTTAGGTTAATTCATTAAATGAGTTGCTCTTTTAATATTAATTGAAAAGATATTTATTAAATATCTCATACGTTTTTCTTGAAATCTGTAAATCTCCTTACAATAGATTAATGAAATTATATTATTTTTCTCTTGTCAGGTTCCCTAGTAATTTGGACATCGACAATATTTTATAATGAAGAATATAATTATTTTTTTCTATTTTTATGACTATGACAAAATCTAAAGCAATGTTATAAAATAGTGGAACATGAAATTCTACCAGATTATAGAACATGAAGCTTTGGCATTGGCTAAATTTTTAGTATTCAATACTAAAATGTTAAATAACAATTTGTAAATAAAACTCTTTTTAAAACAGTCAACATTTTTGCTGTTAAATATTTATTCTAATTAAAGTAATTTTTTTTTAGTTAAACAATGACTTTGATAAACAAAATCAAAATATTGTCAAGAATTGACTTGAAATAATAAATCATTATAATATCGACAAACAACGTTACGCCTAATATTGGCAAGGCTGACATTGGTAAGGCCAAATATCTTTAAATTATCCAACTTACTAAAAAAATATTACTTTTATTTTAAACCATTAAGTTGGTTCCAATGATTTGCATTTGTTTTCCTTTCTATGTTTATACATTAGAACTAAAAGTAGTTTGACAAACTGGACCAATAGTACATAAAATCAGAAGAAAAAATTAATATATATATGTGTGTGTGTACAGGTGTGTGTATACACATATATGTTTATGTTTTAGTTTCTCTTACCTCTTTTTGTTTTTTTTTATTTCTTTTTTTATGATAGTGCAAAACTAGTTTATAAAAGTTTAGTTTGATATTTTTTCGCTTATTTTTTATATATTGCCTTCTTTAACATGAAAATTATCTAAGTTAACTACAATAAAATTGGGAAAAGCCGACACTTTTTTGCCGACGCTATTCACAAGCGTCGGGAAAAAACACCCCAGGCCCAAATATCCTCACGCTTCAAAGAAGCGTCGGTGGCCTCCTCTCCAAATACAACCCTCCCGATCGAGCCCTAGGCTGGCCTCCTTTTCCGCCTCTCCGCCTCCCCGAATACCCACCCGATCGAGCCCTAGCTAGCCCTCCTCTCTGCCACAAGCTCTGCCTCCGTCCTCAAGCCTCCTCCCTTCTCTCCGGCGTCGACCGACCGCCCTCGAGCGAGTTTCACGTTCGCTCGAAGATCTTTCCGAGGATCTTTTCCTCGTCCCTCCTCTCCGGCTCCGACCGATTGGCACTCAAGCGTTGACCGAGCTTCGCCTCCGTCCGAAGATCTTCCCGAGGATCTTCTCCTTATTCTTTGGAAGCGCCGATTTGAGGTATGCCCCCTCCCTCTCTGGTTTCTGCTATCTTTTGATCTTTCCTGCTCGGTTCCGCTTTATAGTCATCTTCCTAGCTTGTGTTCTAATGAAACTGTTGCATGCCATGCCTATGTGTAGTCATCTTCCTAGCTATCTTTTATGGAATAGATTAATTGATTAATGTTTGCACTAGGATTTTTGCATGTTAAGGGGATAAATTAATTGATTAACATGTGGATTAGCTATTCTTTCCATGGCACAGTAGCCTTCAACCCCAATCTGGTGATTGCCCTGGTGCTTATATTCAAGAATTTACCTCACGAAGGTCTGCATCCAATTTTATAAGTTCTCTAGGATCCCATGAATGGACAAAACTTGCATTTTCTGAATGTTTGAAAGCATTTAGTGTTCGTCCTGGCCTGCCTACCTAAAAATATGCTAGACAGATCGTTGTTAGAGCCGACGAACAAAAGTTAAATTTAAATTTTCTCTTACCTGTTCTACTCGAAGAATAGCGGTTGTAAGAGGTCGATCCACAGGGAGGCGATTGGAGTTGCATAAAAATGAGAACGTTCACTCGGATTTAAACTCGATTTTTGAATGATAAAAGGAAAACATTATTTTGAGGATGTTGAATGTTCTCTAATTGAAATTAACTAAAAGACAAGTACTTAGATTCGAAAAGCATTTATTTAATTAATCAAAATAAAGAGCTTTGGCATAAATTAAAATAGACGACACTAAGAAGATTGAAGCCTGAAACATAAATTTCATAAAAGAAAATTAAATATATTGCATCAAAGAAATTAAAAGATTGCATAAAAAAAATAGAAATTAATTTGAATCTAGAACAGGGATTGCATGAAAGAAAATTGATGGATTTCATAAAAGTAAATTGATTACAAAGGTAGAAATGAAGATTGGTGCTTGATGCTGCCTTTCTTCTGCAAATAAAATAAAGAAAAGAAATAACAAAAAAATCAAAAAGAACACTTCTCCATTTCTCTCCCACGGTAGAAGAACATAAAATATTATTTTTGTTTTCTTTCTTCCCCAAAAGAACAGAGCAAAGCTCTGTTTCTTTTTTTCTTTCTTCTCTCCCAAGCCGATGGCCTCCCCCCGAGCACACCGCTCTCCTCCTCCTCCTTCTCCTTTTATAGCCACGGACGGGCGCTTGATGCGGAAGGGAGATGGCAGACGCGGTGCAGACGCTGGATGAACGCGGATGGGTGCTTGAATCACGGAGGGGGCGCCGACGGTGTAGCTTGCTTCACGGGCTGAGGCGTTGAAGACGCGGTGCAGACGCCGGTTTGGAAGCTGACGCTGGGATTCCGGGCGGCTGGGACGCGGAAGAGGTGGACTCGGACGGGCGCGAGCTTCGTGGGATGCGGAGGAGACGGATGCGGTGATCACGGGCGGAAGCTTCGTGGACGGCTGCGAGGCGGAGGAGGATCTGGACGCCGTGCGGGATCGCCGGATGAGCTGGGATCTTCCGTGATAGCTGGGATGAACAAACGGACCGGCTGGGATGAAGCTGGAGAGGAAGGTAGCGCGTGGGATGAGCTGGTGGTGCGTGGATTCGAGACGATGGGATTCCGGGCGTTGCTGGCACGGTGGCTGGCACGCGGTGGGGACGCGGGCTGGTGAATTCCTTCTTCTCCCCTTCTTTCGCACGGGATCACGGATGAGAGGCGCGCTTGGATCGGGAGCAAGGGAAGGGCGGTGATGCACTGCGGGCGACTTGGGTTTTCCTTTCCCTCGTAAGATGGGAGCTGGGAGACACCAAGTTCTATTCAATTAGTCATATAGATAAAAAAATAGTATGATATGAAATTTGGCTTGTAGAGGGTCATCTATCCTGGCTGGAGGTCAAGTGCAATTCTTTCAAGTCATGGGTCACCCAGTACCTTATAGTTATGACATAGCCAATTTAGATTTGCCCAAAATTATTTTCCAAAAGCACAAAAGAAATGGACTTGATTCGGACCCAAACCCGACTCGGACCCGATTTGAATTCAAATTTGTACTCAATGTGCATTTTATCTCTAATTTATACTAATCTATGTTAAATCCAAATATAATATTAATCTAGTGAATTTATTATTATCGGTTAACAATAACACTCATTTTAGTAACATGTAGGTCGCACTTTTGTGCTCTCATCACACCCCCCAAGTAGCTTATTGCTAGTCTCTAGCAATTCAGTGCGAAAATGATAGAATGAGAGAGCAAAAGTGTTATTTATTATATAAATATCCTAAGATAAATACTCACTTTCGTAGAGCATTACGATTGCACTTAGCATGTGCAACAAGCCGTTAAACCCCTAGGTTACCCTAGTGGACGAGTGTTGTCTCGTGAGGGTTTGCAGTGAAGTTACCCACAAACTTCATCAGTTAGGGAATTCCAAATTTTAACTCGAAATTTGAACAAGTATTACTGTATGAAACTAGAATTGCAAGGACAATAGAGACTTGTTGTTATTATATTTAAACAGACTCTAACTCAAGTTTCATTACACCCCATCTATCTGCTAACAAGTCAAGAATGTAGTGAGCTGCAAGATAGTATCATATAAATGAGTGGCTTTTACTTACTTCCAACATGATCACTCCAATTTTCAAGACTTTCTAGAGTTAAATGGTAATGAACACCCCGAATTTATTTATTCATTTTTTTTTTTTTTTTTTTAGACTGAGTGCTAAGAAGAATGACTTGTGCAATATCTAGCCTTATTAAGCTTTCTAGCTAACCCATGTAGCGAGTGTTAGGCCAATGACTCCCGATCCAGATGGCTCAGGGCACTAGGTGTAGAGACACCCTAACAAGCTTAATAACTCAGGTTAACTAGGCTTCAAGGCCAAATTAGTCACTCAGAGTTTAATCTCAATCATCCTCACCTTTTTACGCGAACACTCGCTGCTTGCCAGGCAAGAGGCCCGGTTACTCAGTGAGAAGACTTAAATTAAACTCATTATTTTATTTTATTTTATCTCTTTTTTTTTGTTTTTTTTTTTTTTTGGTTAGGCTAGGGTGTTCATCACACATATAACTCTAAATTATCCCAAAAATTAAAAGTATTCATATTAGTCGTAAGTTTACATACCCCACTATTCATGTGCTTACGTGTAGGTGCTAACTCATCTGGTATCATGTTAGCAGAAGATAGGTGGGATGAAAACTTAAGCTAGAACTGCTATCATATTTCTTAACTCAAAGCTATTGTCAGAGCAATTCCTAATTTGTACAGCCAAAAAGATTAGAGTTTGAGTTAAAAATTTGAAATCCCCTTTTTTTATTATTATTTTTTTTTGAAATTTTAAAAAAAAAAAAAATTTTAAATTTTTTTTAATTGCATAAAAAAAATCAAAAATACTCTCTTCCTTTTTTTTTTTGAAGAAAAATCAAATAATAATCTCACCCCCATACCTAAATCTAACATTGTCCTCAATGTTAAAGAAAATTTAATGCAGTAAGAGGGCAGAGGAGAGGTTACCTGAGATGGGTGGATAAATTGAAAATTGGGGCAAAATCCTCCAAACCTGCATGTTAGGATTTTTTTTGTTTTTTGTTTTGTTTTTTTTTTTATAGAAGATATTTACATGTTGGGTTGCCTCCCAAGAGCGCTAAGTTTTATGTCTTCAGCCAGACAATTCTAATTCATTCATGATAAACAGGGTCGGTCAAAAGTGTCTCCTCAACTTCTGGACTCAGATACTCAAGGTATGGTTTTAAACGATGTCCATTGACTTGAAAGGACCTACCATCCTTGGTATTGCATATTACTACTGCACCATGCGGGTGCACTTTCTCTACTGTGTATGGGCCAGTCCAGCGAGATTTAAGTTTTCCAGGGAATAGATGTAATCGAGAATCATATAGAAGGACTTTTTGTCCTTGGTGAAATTCCTTACGAATGATCATTTTATCATGCATGATCTTCATGCGATCTTTGTACTTCTTGGCACACTCGTAAGCATCGTTTCTAATTTCTTCAAGCTCATCGAGTTGAAGCTTCCTATGTTCTCCTGCTTTGTCAAGATCGAAATTTAAATGTTTAATAGCCCAATAGGCCTTGTGCTCTAACTCAATAGGTAAGTGGCAGGCCTTGCCATAGACAGTTCTATATGGAGACATTCCAATTGGTGTTTTGTAAGCCGTCCGATATGCCCACAGTGCATCTGTTAGCCTAAGAGACCAATCCTTTCGAGATGTATGAACAGTTTTTTCAAGGATGGTCTTGATCTCCCGATTGGAAATTTCGACTTGTCCACTTGTTTGTGGATGATATGGTGTACTGACCTTATGATTAATGTTGTACTTTCTCATAAGGGCTTTAAAGATTTTATTACAAAAATGTTTCCCCCCATCACTAATGATAGCACGAGGGGTGCCAAAACGAGCAAAGATAGATTCTTTAAGGAACTTGATCACCACTTTGTGATCATTGGACTTACATGCGATAGCCTCAATCCATTTTGATACATAGTCAACTGCCACAAGAATGTACTGATGCCCAAACGACATAGGAAAAGGACCCATAAAATCAATACCCCAAACATCGAAAATTTCTATAATTAAGATAGGGTTCAGGGGCATCTCATTCTTTCTCGAAAGTTTTCCTAATCGTTGACATCGATCGCAAGATTTACAATAGTCATGCGCATCTCGAAAAAGTGTGGGCCAATAAAATCCGCACTGCAAAACTTTTGCAGCAGTTTTCTTCCCACTAAAATGACCACCACAAGCATGGTCATGACAAAAGAAAAGGACATTCCTTTGATCGTGTTCAGGGATGCATCGTCTAATGATTTGATCAGGACAGTATTTGAACAAGTATGGTTCATCCCAAAAATACCACTTCACACGAGCTAGGAAGCGAAACTGTTCCTGTTTGGTCCAAGAGCTGGGCATTTGTTCAGTAACAAGGTAGTTGACTATGTCAGCATACCATGGAACATTGGTGTGGGAAATCATCATTAGTTGTTCATCCGGAAAAGTTTCGGATACAGGTAAGGATTCTGCAGATGACTCAACAATCAGTCTGGACAAGTGGTCAGCTACTACATTTTCAGATCCCTTTTTATCTCGAATTTCAAGATCAAATTCCTGGAGCAATAGGATCCAACGAATGAGCCTTGCCTTAGCATCCTTCTTTGTGAGAAGGTACTTAAGGGCGGCATGATCAGAATAAATAAGGACCTTGGATCCTATTAGATAGGGACGAAATTTGTCTAGAGCAAAGACAACAGCCAACAACTCTTTTTCAGTGGTAGAATAGTTAAGTTGGGCATCATTCAGAGTTTTGCTCGCATAGTGAATCACATGGGGAAGCTTCCCCACTCGCTGACCTAGGACGGCACCTATTGCATAATCGGATGCGTCACACATGATTTCAAATGGCAGACTCCAATCGGGGACCTTATGATGGGTGCTGAGGTTAGTTCAGACTTTAGTCTTTCGAAAGCAGTTATATAAATTGGCGAAAAATTAAAAGTAGCATCTTTCGCCAACAAATCGCATAAGGGTTTCGACAATTTACTGAAATCCTTGATAAAGCGGTGGTAAAAACCCGCGTGCCCTAAAAAGGATCTGACTTCCCTAACAGTCTTAGGAGGTGGCAATTTAGCAATTAATTCTACTTTGGCCTTATCCACCTCAATTCCTCTTTGTGACACAATGTGTCCCAAAACAATACCTGATTGGACCATAAAATGACATTTTTCCCAGTTAAGAACTAAATTTTTCTCTTTACATCGTTCTACAACAAGGGTCAAGTGATGCAAACATTCATTAAAGTTAGATCCGAATACAGAAAAATCATCCATAAAAACTTCTAAAAATTTCTCCACCATGTCGGAGAAAATACTCATCATACACCGCTGGAATGTAGCCGGTGCATTACATAACCCAAAAGGCATGCGACGATAGGCAAAAGTACCATAAGGACAGGTGAATGTGGTTTTCTCTTGATCCTCACGTGCAATTGGTACTTGGTTATATCCAGAATAACCATCAAGAAAACAGTAATGAGAGTGGCCAGCTAGACGTTCTAACATTTGATCAATGAAGGGTAGTGGGAAGTGGTCTTTCCTTGTCATGGCATTAAGCTTCCTATAGTCGATGCATACTCGCCATCCCGTTTGGACTCGAGTAGGGACTAACTCATTGTGATCATTTTTCACCACAGTTATGCCAGACTTTTTAGGTACAACTTGAACTGGGCTTACCCACTGACTATCAGAAATAGGATATATAATCCCTGCATCTAACAGCTTAATGACCTCGGCTCGAACTACGTCCTTCATGATTGGATTAAGTCGCCTTTGTGGTTCTCTAGAAATTTTTGCATCTTCTTCTAGATGGATTTTATGTTGGACCACAGAAGGACTAATCCCCTTAATATCAGCTATAGACCAACCGATAGCTTCCTGATTCTTCCGAAGGATACTTAACAACTTCTCTTCCTGTTCTTTAGTTAGATTCGATGCAACTATAACAGGTAAGGTCTTGTTTTCCCCAAGAAATGCATACTTCAAGTTTTCGGGAAGGTCTTTGAGTTCTAGTTGTGGAGGTTTGACATTGGATGACACTAGCTGAGATTCCGAAATAGGCAATGATTCAAACTTGGTGGCCCATCTGCTAGTATCCATCACAGGAATGGAATCTAACAATGCATTAACCTCTTGACTTGACTCACAATCTTGACCAAAATTAGCCAAACATCTTTCTAATGGGTCAGAATAACTCGACTCTTCAAAAGAACTGCTAATTATATTCTCAATCATGTGAATTTCTTCCAAATCGTCCATCTCAGTTGACTGACTACTACTATGAAAAATATTGAGCTGGACAGTCATGTTCCCAAAGGCTAGAGTCATTATTCCATTTCGGCAACTAATCACAGCATTTGAAGTGGCCAAAAATGGTCTACCTAGGATCACCGGGATGTGACTTTCTGGATTTTTTACTGGTTCAGTTTCAAGGACTACAAAATCCACAGGATAGTAGAATTCATTAACTTTTACAATCACATCCTCCACAATTCCTTTGGGATACTTCACAGTCCTATCTGCTAATGACAAGGTAATATTTGTGGACTTTAATTCCCCCAAACCTAGTTCGGTGTAGACAGAATAGGGTAATAGGTTCACACTTGCTCCTAGGTCTAATAGGGCTCTCCGAATGATGGTTTCTCCTATTTTAATTTCAACAGTGGGGCAACCAGGGTCCTTGTATTTGGGGGCAATCTGTTGTTGAATAAGAGATGAGGCTTGTGCCGCCATCACAGCTTGCCTAGTAATACTGGTTTTCCTTTTCACCGTGGTTAGGTCTTTTAAGAATTTTGTATAGGAGGGGATCTGTCTGATGGCATCTAGGAAGGGTAAATTTATTTGAACATTTTTAAAGACTTCCATGATTTCATCGTACTGAGATTTTTTCTTTGAGTCTTGTAGTCTACTAGGAAAGGGAGCCTTAGGTGTGTAAGTTTCTATTGGTTTCTCCTCTATTCTCTGTGTTCCCTGTTCTTGTGCCTTTTTCTGGGGGGGATTTGGTTCATGCTTTTCTTCTTTTTCTTGCACAGGAAGTTGGACTTTGTTGTCCACTTGCTTGCCAGACCGTAAAGTGGTAATTGCCTGGACTTCATGGGTAGGGTTTCCATTAGAATCAATCTGAAACTGGCCTCTCGGCCCTTGATTCTGTTGTCTACTAGGGTTAGGTACTGGCTGACTGGGCAATTCACCTTTCTTCCTATCCCCTAGAGAGTTAGCTATTTGGCTCAGACTAACCTCAAGTTTTGCAATCGCTTGCGCATGGAATTGATTAGTCTGGGTTTGAGCTATGTTGGTCTGTTGTTGCTGTTGGATGAAGTCTTGTTGCTGCTTCATCATGTTAGCCATCATGGCTTCTAATGATGTAGTTTGCTGAGGGATAGGGGCACTATAAGTAGGAATAGGTGGAGCCAATGATTGGTTTATTTGTGATGGACCTATCCTAGGAAAATTCTTCTGAAAACCTGGTGGACCACCTTGATGCTGAATAGGTTCATTTTGCTTGTATGAAAAATTTGGGTGGAACCTATTATCAGGGTGGTAGACTGGGCTGAATGAATTGGGAGTGGGCTTCTTGAAGGCACTATATGAGTTAAGAGCATTTGCCTGCTCAGCCTTAATGTTGGGTAAACTAGGACAACACTCCACTAGATGCTCAGAACTATTACACAAGATACATAAACTATGTGACTCGTGATCCACTTTCATGATTGGATTTAACTCTTTATATGAACTCGGACTAGTGGAAATAGTGAAAGCATCAAACTTTTTGCTTAAGTTGTTCATTCCAGTCACCAGATTGGACATGACATTTTTGAGTTCTGGGTCTGCTTTCATTTCATAATTACCCGATTTTCTAGACCCGGACTCATCTCTATTTACTTCCTCACCATAGCTACTCCAATTTTGGGCGTTCTCGGCTAAGTCAACAAGAAATTCATAGGCTTGATCCGGGGTTTGGTTCATGAACCTACCCTTGTGCATGGACTCAATCATGTTTCTATGTGCTGGAGGTAGTCCTTTATAAAAGAAATGGACCAGATCAGCCTTATCAAGGCCATGGTGTGGGCATTTGACCAACAAGTCATGGAATCTTTCCCAAAGCTGGGAAAATTCCTCCTCAGATTTTTCTCTAAAAGTTCTGATTGCATCCTTAATTTTTTCAGTTTTTACCATGGGATAGAACTTAGCCATGAACTTCCTAGATAGTTGTTCCCATGATGTGATGGATTTTGAAGCTAGGGAATACAACCATGCAGCAGCACGATCCTCTAAAGTCATGGGAAATAACCTTAATTTAATACCCTCTTCATCTAAATTTTGATTTCTAAACGTTTGACAGATTGTCAAAAATTTGTTTAGATGAATGTAGGGTTGTTCACTCTCGAACCCATGAAACTTGGGTAACATGTTTATTGTTGCAGCCCGAATCTCGAATTGGGCTGCATTATTAATTGGTAATACTATGCAAGTAGGGGGACTAGCGGATGCGGGTGCAAACAATTCATTTAGGGTTCTAATGTGTTCACCCATTGTAGAGATCGACGGTTGGTTTACAGTTCGCAGGTTGTGATGAAAAGTTCTTTCAATCTCAGGATCAAATGGGGTTAACTTATCCCTTAATGACCTTCTACCATGCATACATTTTCCACAACTTAATTAGATTCGACTCCTACAATGAACGAAATCCTAAAAGAAGAGAAGGGCTAGACACAGATGACCACAACCAACACCACACAACAATTTGACCCTATTAGTCTTAGAACTAAGTGAGGTTTAGTAGCTTCTTAAATCTAGTTGCACAGAGATGTATCAGGTTAAAAAGTTCCTGAAATTCTCTCCTAGATTAGACAGCTCCTAATCTCCCTTTCAGATTAAGCTTGAGCTTACCAGTTAAGCAATCCAGTAATCAGTGACCAGGAAAGTCCCGGGGTGTGTGGTGGTGCCAGAAGGGATACACCGATACCACAATACCCGTAACAGTTCTCACTGTTGTAAAACTTTCCTAGACATCACCAATTACTAAATTCTCACTAGAGTGGCTTTCAGCCGCTTCTTTCCAAGAGCCTAATTGAGCTCGAAAACCCTAAGGCCAACGTCTAATTTGATTTTAATTTAATTTGGCTTAGGATAAGTATGCAATGTGGTGATTTTTGGGCTAAGGACAGGTAATGACTTCCTGACCTTATCTTTTTAGTGGGTTTTGCCCTTAAATTATTTTATGCAATGCTTGATGCAACAAATAATCAATAATTTTTTTTAAAGTTTATGCAATGTCATTAGGTTGTATTGATTAAATGAGCAAGCAAAATATATATTTTTTTTAACTTTTTTTTTATTATTTTTTTTATTTTTTAATTTTTTTAATTTTTTTTTATAGCAATAACTTGAATGTAAACTAAAACTAATCCTTATGCGTCACTCAATCTCCGAATGCCCGTTGAATAAGCTCTGGAGATTACTCCGTGAGGAGCCCCAATAAAGGTATGATAACCTCGGGGGATTGCACCTTATCAATTACTAGCAAAAATAATATTTTTTTTGAATTTTTGAATTTTGAAATTTTTTTTTTAATTTTTTTTTTGAATTTTTTTTTTTGAATTTCAAATTTCAGAATTTAATAACTACGAAATTATTAACTGAAAATAATAAAAATAAAAACTTACTACCGGAGTACGTTCACTCCGGGCATCCAAAATCCAATTTGATCTTCGTGATCGTTCTTGCTTCTCGATTTGCCTCCCCGGCAACGGCGCCAAAATTCTGTTCGTCCTGGCCTGCCTACCTAAAAATATGCTAGACAGATCGTTGTTAGAGCCGACGAACAAAAGTTAAATTTAAATTTTCTCTTACCTGTTCTACTCGAAGAATAGCGGTTGTAAGAGGTCGATCCACAGGGAGGCGATTGGAGTTGCATAAAAATGAGAACGTTCACTCGGATTTAAACTCGATTTTTGAATGATAAAAGGAAAACATTATTTTGAGGATGTTGAATGTTCTCTAATTGAAATTAACTAAAAGACAAGTACTTAGATTCGAAAAGCATTTATTTAATTAATCAAAATAAAGAGCTTTGGCATAAATTAAAATAGACGACACTAAGAAGATTGAAGCCTGAAACATAAATTTCATAAAAGAAAATTAAATATATTGCATCAAAGAAATTAAAAGATTGCATAAAAAAAATAGAAATTAATTTGAATCTAGAACAGGGATTGCATGAAAGAAAATTGATGGATTTCATAAAAGTAAATTGATTACAAAGGTAGAAATGAAGATTGGTGCTTGATGCTGCCTTTCTTCTGCAAATAAAATAAAGAAAAGAAATAACAAAAAAATCAAAAAGAACACTTCTCCATTTCTCTCCCACGGTAGAAGAACATAAAATATTATTTTTTTTTTCTTTCTTCCCCAAAAGAACAGAGCAATGCTCTGTTTCTTTTTTTCTTTCTTCTCTCCCAAGCCGATGGCCTCCCCCCGAGCACACCGCTCTCCTCCTCCTCCTTCTCCTTTTATAGCCACGGACGGGCGCTTGATGCGGAAGGGAGATGGCAGACGCGGTGCAGACGCTGGATGAACGCGGATGGGTGCTTGAATCACGGAGGGGGCGCCGACGGTGTAGCTTGCTTCACGGGCTGAGGCGTTGAAGACGCGGTGCAGACGCCGGTTTGGAAGCTGACGCTGGGATTCCGGGCGGCTGGGACGCGGAAGAGGTGGACTCGGACGGGCGCGAGCTTCGTGGGATGCGGAGGAGACGGATGCGGTGATCACGGGCGGAAGCTTCGTGGACGGCTGCGAGGCGGAGGAGGATCTGGACGCCGTGCGGGATCGCCGGATGAGCTGGGATCTTCCGTGATAGCTGGGATGAACAAACGGACCGGCTGGGATGAAGCTGGAGAGGAAGGTAGCGCGTGGGATGAGCTGGTGGTGCGTGGATTCGAGACGATGGGATTCCGGGCGTTGCTGGCACGGTGGCTGGCACGCGGTGGGGACGCGGGCTGGTGAATTCCTTCTTCTCCCCTTCTTTCGCACGGGATCACGGATGAGAGGCGCGCTTGGATCGGGAGCAAGGGAAGGGCGGTGATGCACTGCGGGCGACTTGGGTTTTCCTTTCCCTCGTAAGATGGGAGCTGGGAGACACCAAGTTCTATTCAATTAGTCATATAGATAAAAAAATAGTATGATATGAAATTTGGCTTGTAGACGGGTCATCTATCCTGGCTGGAGGTCAAGTGCAATTCTTTCAAGTCATGGGTCACCCAGTACCTTATAGTTATGACATAGCCAATTTAGATTTGCCCAAAATTATTTTCCAAAAGCACAAAAGAAATGGACCTGATTCGGACCCAAACCCGACTCGGACCCGATTTGAATTCAAATTTGTACTCAATGTGCATTTTATCTCTAATTTATACTAATCTATGTTAAATCCAAATATAATATTAATCTAGTGAATTTATTATTATCGGTTAACAATAACACTCATTTTAGTAACATGTAGGTCGCACTTTTGTGCTCTCATCATTTAGGTTACTGCTATTTGAGTTTGCCATGTTTTTATTGTTGGTCTATGCCTTCTTTCCTCACTGTACTAAATTCCCCTGTTTCCGAACTATGTTTTAATCAGCATGGATATGGTGTATTATCCCTTAGGAAGTAAATTCAGAACATAATTAGATATTTTGTTGGAACGGCAAATATTTTAAATCTGCAGAGAATTTTGCGTATAGTTTTTAAAGTTGCAAGAAACATATTTGCACAATTTTTAGAGTAATATAACTTTCTGGAAGAACTAATTTTTGTAAAGAAACAAAAAAAAATTTACAGCTTTCTAATTCTATACAATTAAAACCAAATTTAGTCTTATACAATTGAACTAAAGTTGATAAACGATCAAATAGAAATTTCTAGTATAATCAAGCTCAAATTCTTAGAAAATTTACATGAGAAAGATTGTGAACACAAGGGATCACTGTACTAAATCCCAAGCTTAGGAAGTACATGGTCCATTAATACTATTATCCCTATTATGTCAAAACCATTTTGGTTTTGACATTATAAGTTGCATTTGAAGTATGAAAATTGTGGAGTGATTGATTAAAACCCTATTTGATTTTGATGAGCTCAAAGCTTGAATTCAATTGAGTGTTTCAGTGAAAATTTTGTCTAAGTGTTTCTACACTTGGTTCAAGATATTTTGGATAAGTTAAGAAGTCAGTTTGAACCAAAGTCTGAGACTCGAGTCGACTCCGAGATATTACGAGTCGACTCCAAGCGTATCAGAATCACTGGCACGGGCTCGAGTCGACTCCGGATCATTACGAGTCGACTCCGACTGAGAACTGACAGACGAACAGAAAAACTCAACTCAAAACCTGTCAGCGAGTCGACTTCTAAAGTGCGCGAGTCGACTCCGATGATTACCGAGTCGACTCCGAAGTAGTATGAGTCGACTCCAAGGAGTTACAGACAGAAAAGTCAGAGAGCGATTTTCGACCCTGAGATTCGAGTCGACTCCTGTGGAACGCGAGTCGACTCCGATGGTTGGCAGGTCGACTCTCAGTGGTACACAAGGCAAAAGTCAGAGAGCAGTTTTCGGACTCTGAGATCCGAGTCGACTCCCGCAATGCGCGAGTCGACTCCGAGACAGCGCGACCCCAAAAAGACAGAAGACCGAATTATTGTCTCTGGGAGCCGAGTCGACTCCCAGACAGCTCGAGTCGACTCCAAGGCAGCGCTACATCAAAAAGGCAGAAGGCTGTGTTTCGAAAACTGAGAGCCGAGTCGACTCCGGAACAGTTCGAGTCGACTCCAAGACTGGACGAGCCAAAAGACAGAAGATCGGGAGTTCGGGCTCTGAGCGCCGAGTCGACTCACAGGATTGTCGAGTCGACTCGAGTGGGCCAAGTTGAAAAATTAGCTCCATGGACTTCATGGGATGAGCCGACTCCGAAAATGGCAAGTCAGCTCCAGAAGTTGGCGAGTCGACTCTCAGTCACGGAGGTCACTTTAATTCAATTCCGGAACAGTTGCCGAGCCGACTCCAGAAAAGCATGAGTCGACTCCCGCTACAGCCGAGTCGACTCCAGATCGCGCGAGTCGACTCCGACCCCAACGGACATATTGTCAGGATGTGCAGAGTGTGCAGAACGGGCAGAAAAAGGTGTCTAACGGCTAGTTTCCGTGAGGGATGGCTTAAATAGCCACAGAGGACTGTAGCAAGGCATAGAAGCACTATTCCACTCAAAGAAATCAAGCATCCTATCTCTGCCAACTGGTTTTCAACAGAAAAGAAGGAAGAGCGCCATTAACTCCATCCAGCTACCTCTTCCCAGCATTTAAAGAAGTCTCCTCCTGCCTTCAAGTGGACCAGACATTCAAGAGGAGACTCACAGTTCAAGAAGCCCTACTCTACTCCAACTCAAACGTGTTTGAGGGCTCTTAACTTCTCTCTAGTTTATATTGCTGTATATCTGTTTTTTAGAAGCTCTGTTTTTTTGTTTGTCCTTGTTCTTTCCATCTTGTCTTTGCTTGATTCAATCAGGGGATTGAATCAAGAGTGTAGAGGTTGGTTGGTGAGCCGAGGGTAAAACCAACGTGTAAGGGTTCGATTGTGATCTCGGAAAAACAATCGGGGTGGTTCTAGTCGGTGAGCCTGGGAAAACCGACCGAGTTCGTTGTGAGCTCGTAAAACAACAAGTTGGGTTGTGAGCTTGTAAAACAACCAGCTGTAATCCAAGGGGTTATAGTGAATTCCCAAGTGAGACTTGGGGAGTGGACGTAGGAGCAAGGGTTAGCTCCGAACCACTATAAACATTGTGTTTGTGATTGCTTGTGTCTCTCTCTCTCACTCTCATTTCACTCACAGCACATAGCAACTAATTAATCATCTTGCAAAAGTATTAATTAGTCATCCACAAATATTTTAATTGCAAAATTATTTTAAAACCCAATTCACCCCCCCTCTTGGGTTGTCTATCTGGGCAACAAGTGGTATCAGAGCCTAAACTCTTCTACCCTAAGAGTAAAAGATCAAAATGACAACCCCATTTGGATCTTCCCACATTGAGGGTCAGTCCACCCAAAGACCCCCATTCTTTAATGGATCCGACTACTCATATTGGAAGGCTAGGATGAGAATATTTATCCAAGCCCAAGACTATGAGATGTGGACCATTGTAGTAAATGGACCATACATCCCATCCATCTATGTAGAGGGTGTCACTGTACCCAAACTCGAAAAGGATTGGGATGACCATGACATGAGAAAGGCACAACTCAATTCCAAAGCAATGAATGTGCTTTACTGTGCATTAGATAGGAATGAATTCAATAGAGTCTCTACTTGCAATTCTGCAAAAGAGATTTGGGATAGACTTGGAGTGACCCATGAGGGCACGAATCAAGTCAAAGAATCCAAAATAAACATATTAGTTCATAAGTATGAACTATTTAAGATGGATTCTAATGAAACAATCACTTGCATGTTCACTAGATTTACTGACATTGTCAATGGCCTAAAAAGCCTTGGCAAAAACTATACTAACAGTGATCTTGTCAGGAAGATTCTTCGCTGTCTACCAAGGTCATGGGAAGCCAAGGTGATGGCAATCCAAGAAGCCAAGGACTTGAACAAGCTACCACTTGAGGAGCTTCTTGGATCCCTAATGACGCACGAGCTAACAATGAAGCAACACAGCGAAGAAGAGTCCTCCCATAAGAAAAAGGTAATAGCTCTCAAATCTACATCATCTAACAAAGACTTGTCTTGCAGTAGCAGCAGTGAAGAAGAAGATCATGAGGGAGAGGATGATGAGGCTCTTCTCGTACGTAAGTTCAGAAGATTCATCAACCAAAAGAAGTCCTTTCATCAAAGGAGAGGCCCCTCAAATTTCTATCGAAAGGATAAAGGTAAGAAAAGAAAAAATGAGGGGATTGGATGTTATGAGTGCAAGAAGCCGGGACACATCAGAGCTGAGTGTCCTTTACTGAAGAAGGGGAGCAAGTGCAAGAAGAAGAAAGCCCTTGTCACCACCCTATCGGACTCCGACACATCATCATCATCATCGGATGAGGAACAAGGAGAAAAGGCCAATTTCTGCTTCATGGCCAATGAAAATGAGGTAACATCCGCACCACATTTAGATTTTACTTTCGATGAATTATATGATGCTTTCAATGAATTAATGGATGAATACAAAACAATAAACGTTAAAAACAAAGAACTAAAAGTAACTAACCAAACTCATCTCCGTAAGTATGATTCATTAGTTAAGGATAAAGATGTTCTTATCAAAGAAAATGCAGAACTTAAAACAAGCAACCAAATCTTGATACAAAAGAATAATACCTTAACTAAAGAAAATGAAAGGCTGAACAAAGAAACATTAGAACCCAAAAACAATAAACATATAAATGAGAGTCTCACAAAAGAACTAAATGATCTAAAAGCAGAAAAACAAACACTAACTAAAGAACTTGAAAAATACAAACCCTTGGTTGAAAAATTTACATATAGTTCCGAAAAATTGAATATGATACTTAATAGTCAACGAGCGGTATTCAATAGAGCGGGTTTAGGGTATAAACCTAAACATAAGCAAAAACTTCTTAGTAACTTCTTTGTTAAAGCAGGGGAAAGTAAAACTAAGAAAATAACCTGCTTTTGTTGTGGAACTTTAGGACATAAAGCAAATGTGTGTAATTATAGGAAAGGAAAAACTAAAAGAAAAATTAGGAGGGTTTGGGTTCCAAAAGGAACCAACATTACTAACCATGAAGGACCCAAGAAAACTTGGGTACCTAAGATTATATGATTTGCTTGTGTAGGAGTGTCTTGCAGCCAAGGTCGACAAAAATTGTTGGTACTTGGATAGTGGCTGCTCAAGACACATGACGGGTGACAAGGATCAATTCTTCACCCTTGAAGCTAAGAAGGGAGGTGTTGTGACTTTTGGAGACAATAACCAAGGTCACATCATTGGTATAGGTAAAGTACAAATTACCCCTTCAACTTTTATTGATAATGTTCGATATGTTGATGGTCTTAAGCATAATTTATTAAGCACTAGTCAATTATGTGATAGAGGTTATAATGTTATATTTAAACCATCACTATGCATCATAACAAACCCAAATGACAATAGTTTAGTTTTTAAAGGAATAAGACGTAGAAATGTGTATGTTGTAGACCTTGAGGATCTTGCCAAACACAACCCATGTTTAGTTGTTAATGAAACTAAGGATAATGATGCTAGTTGGTTATGGCACCGTAAGTTAGGTCATGCAAGCATGGACACCATATCTAAACTAGTTAAAAGAGATTCTGTGATAGGTTTGCCAAAATTAAAGTTTGAAAAGAATAAAATATGTGAAGCATGTCAATTTGGCAAACAATCAAGGAACTCCTTTAAATCTATAAATTGTGTCTCTACCTCTAGACCTCTAGAACTACTACACATGGATCTATTCGGACCAACTAGAACCACAAGTCTAGGTGGAAATAAATATGGTCTAGTTATCGTAGATGATTATTCTAGATATACTTGGGTCATGTTCTTAGGCCATAAGGATCAAGCATTTTCAATTTTCAAGAAATTTCATAAAGAAGTAACAAATGCTAGAGATACTTCAGTAATAGCTATTAGAAGTGACCATGGTACCGAATTTGAAAATCATTTATTTGATGAGTTTTGTAGTAAAAAGGGGATAACACACAATTTTTCTGCACCTAGGACACCACAACAAAATGGAGTTGTGGAGAGGAAAAATAGAACTCTAGAGGAAATGGCTAGAACTATGTTGTGTGAAAGTAACCTCCCTAAGTACTTTTAGGGAGAAGCCATCAATACTTCTTGTCATATATTAAATAGAGTTTTATTAAGACCCATCATAAAGAAAACACCTTATGAACTTTGGAAAAACAGAAAACCAAAAGTGAACTATTTTCATATTTTTGGATGTAGGTGTTTTGTTCATAATAATGGAAAAGATAATCTAGGAAAATTTGACTCTAAATCTGATGAGGGTATATTCTTGGGGTACTCCACAACTAGTAAATCCTATAGAATCTTTAATAAAAGAACCCTAGTTATAGAAGAATCCATACATGTTGTTTTTGATGATTTTAGTGATATCTCTTCTAGCAAGAGAGTTAATTTTGATGATGATGGTGAAATTCTTGAAGAGAAGATAGATGAGATGACATTACAAGATGATAATCAAAAATTAATTGGAAATGCATCATCAAGCCAAGAGGCTATTATGGATCATGGGCTGACTAAGGCTTGGAGGTTTGCTCACGGGCATCCTAAGGAATTAATTCTAGATGATCCATCTCAACCTGTTAGGACTAGAGCATCTCTTAGGAACTTAAACAATCATCTAGCTTTCGTTTCACATTTTGAGCCCAAACACATAGAAGAAGCTGAAAAAGATGTAAATTGGATAAATGCAATGCAAGAAGAATTAAACCAATTTACTAGAAACAAAGTATGGAATCTAGTTGAAAGACCTACTGAATATTCAATTATAGGTACCAAATGGATTTATAAAAATAAACTTGATGAAAATGGAATTGTAATAAGGAATAAGGCTAGACTAGTAGCAAAGGGTTATAATCAAGAAGAAGGTATAGATTTTGATGAAACCTTTGCTCCTGTAGCTAGACTTGAGGCAATTAGACTTTTACTAGCATTTGCATGCTCTAAGGACTTCAAATTATTTCAAATGGATGTAAAAAGTGCATTCTTAAATGGGTATATTAATGAGGAGGTATATGTAGAACAACCTCCTGGTTTTGAAAATCATCAATACCCTAATCATGTATATAAATTGAACAAGGCACTTTATGGTTTGAAACAAGCACCTAGAGCATGGTATGAGAGGCTTAGCAAATTCCTATTAGAACATGAGTTTTCTAGGGGTAATGTAGATACAACATTGTTTCTAAAGAAGAAAAACAAAGATATGTTGTTAGTGCAGATTTATGTTGATGATATTATTTTCGGTGCTACTAACAATCGCCTCTGCGAAGAATTTGCTGACTTGATGCAGAGTGAATTTGAAATGAGCATGATGGGAGAGCTGAATTATTTCCTCGGGCTTCAAATCAAACAATCTGAAGAAGGCATCTTCATCAATCAAGCTAAATACATCAAGGAGATGCTTAAGAAGTTTGATATGGAGGGGAACAAGTCAATCAGCACCCCCATGAGCTCATCATGCAAATTAGACCAAGATGAATCAGGTAAATCTGTAGATCAGAAACTATATAGAGGTATGATAGGATCTTTATTGTATCTTACTGCAAGTAGACCTGATATCATGTTTAGTGTTTGCATGAGTGCTAGATATCAGTCTAATCCTAAGGAATCTCATCTAATTGCAGTCAAGAGAATCTTTAAATACCTAATAGGAACAAAGAATATAGGGTTATGGTATTTTAAAGAATCTAGCCTAAACTTAATAGGATACACAGATTCAGACTTTGCTGGATGTAAATTTGATAGAAAAAGCACCAGCGGGTCATGTCAATTCCTAGGAGAAAACTTAATCTCATGGTTTAGCAAGAAACAAAACTCGGTTGCATTATCTACTGCTGAAGCTGAATATGTTGCAGCCGGAAGTTGTTGTGCTCAAATCTTGTGAATCAAACAACAATTGGAAGACTATGGCATTAAACAAGATAAAATTCCCATTAATTGTGATAATACAAGTGCCATTAACCTAACTAAAAATCCAATTCAGCATTCAAGAACTAAACATATTGAGATAAGACATCACTTCATAAGAGATCATGTACTGAATGGTGATGTGATCCTTTAATTTGTTTGCACTGATGATCAATTAGCTGACATTTTTACAAAACCCTTAAGTGAAGAGAGATTTAGTGTGCTTAGGAGGGGATTGGGAGTGATTGATCCATCCTAGTGGTATTTTCCACTAGTTCATTGATTTTGATGATTAGATTGTGGCTAATTTAGAGTTTCTTTACAATGATCATCAAATCAGATCATAACTTAGTGATTTTCCCTCATTCGGCACGAACATAGCATGATTTTTAGGTGCGTGCCAGAGTTCGAGACGACTCGAGCAAGTTTCAAAGTCGGCTCGTAACGGGGAGTCGACTCGCATACAGTCGGGAGTCGACTCGAGGTCAATAGGCGCATAAGGAGAGTCGACTCTCGCATACTTTGGAGTCGACTCGAGGTCGAGTCGACTCGCGACTCAGAGGAGTCGACTCGCAGTCGGGATTCGATTTTTTAACCCTAACTTCATCGTTTACTCAACACTTCTATTCACCGCCGCCACTGTTCACAAGCCCTAGAGCCGACTCCTAGAGCGTCTCCGGCCGACCTTAAGGTTTTTCCCGTCCATCTTCCTCGCTTCTTTAGGTTCCTTCCTCTTCCCTAGGTCAAAATGCCTCGTAAAGCCGTTGTCCGGAAGAGACCCCAACCTGCGACCGGTGCCGAGCGGCATTCCAAGGCTCGGAACGATCCCGCGAGGCCACAACCTCCGGCTCGTTCCCCGCCGAGGGAGGTTCCCTCGAGGCCGTGCGCCAAGAAGGCGGTCTCCACCGGGAGATACGTCGATTTCGACTATCTCTCCCGGGAGGGCTTTACTATAGGAGAGAGACTGCGGGCCCAGGGCTTAGAGTATTTTTGTTCCCTAGATCTCCCCACATACCCTGGCCTAGTTAGGGAGTTCTACGGTACTGTACATAGGGGCGATGGGGGTATCGAGGGCACGGTAGCCGGTGTCCCATTGTTCATTTCGGAGGATATCATTGCTCAGGTCCTCCATCTTCCACAAGTAGGGGTGGCTCCCACACACCCCGAGGATAGGACTGAGGCCCTTACGGCCATTCTAGGACATCCACCTCAGTCCCCCTTAGATGAGGTGTCCGCTAGCTCACTTTCAGTTGAGATGCGGCTCCTCTTGAGTATCATCTCTAGGTCCCTCTTTCCGAAGACTGGCCGCTTCGCCTAGCTCTTATGTTCTACATCCTCCAAGACACCCCAATCAACTTTCCCAAGATGATGTATAGATACCTATGTGAGCCACTAGATAGACCTAGGCTCACCCTCCCCTATGGCATGATGTTCACTCTTCTGTTTAGGGAGGCCGAGATTCCCATTCCTGAGGGAGAACCCTCTCGCGCATTGCGATGGACAGATCGCATGCGTTCGGGAACCCTACACAGGATGGGGTTTCGGAAGGTCGAGGGAACCTGGGTTAGGAAATCATCCACCTCCGCACATACCACCAGACATTCCTCCAGTCCTGACCCAGACTCAGACTATCCTACCTTTCCCTCCACCTCTGCTCCCACCACCTCTACCGGACCCTCCTCCTCAGCTCCACCTACTCAGCCCATGGAGGTCCGGATCTCTCCTGAGCAGCTCCGGGAGTTGCGGTAGGAGATAGTTAGAGATCTTCGGGACGACCTGCTTAGGGAGCTCCGAGGTACAGTGACTGCTCCCTCTCCTGCACCTTCTTCAGCGTTGGTCCCTTTCCTGTCAGCCGTGACTGAGATGACGGCCCATGTGCGGGAAGAGATCTACAACGTCAGGAGCTTGATTCAGGCCCAGTTCTCCAGTATGAGCGATGTCACGAGCACCACTCGGAAGATGCGCGATGACATGCGACACGACATGGGAACCACTACCCAGGGGGCCGAGCGCTTGGCGAATGTGCTCATCGCCAAGCTTGACACACTTCAGCAGTCGGTGACCGAGCTCGATACGACACATAGCAGGGCCACCTCGGCCATTATCCGACAGCTCGAGCACGTCACCAATGCAGTCACACTACTTGCAGAGCGCATGCCCCGGCAAGCCGCATCCTCCTCGAGGAAGCCTTAGATATCTTTTTGTATTTTGACATGTATTCTTTTTGCATTACTTATTGTATTCACAAATGTATTTACATACACATCAATACAATGAGTAGACATATTCTCTACTCACTTCCTTTTTGATACGATGACAAAAAGGGAGAGAAATATTTAATAGATATGTAAATGGAATCAACATAAAAGAAATCAAAAATTAAAACATAATTTGTTCTTAGTGGATTTGGTACCTCGAGGCTCATTATCTCTCTGTTGGGGCTCCTAATGGAGTAATCTCCAGAATCTATTCAAGGGATATTCGGAGATTAGTTGAATCCTACTCAAGAACAAATTGACAGATTTTCCCTCTAAAAACCAAAAATTTCAGTTCAAAAACTTCAATGCATTAAAAGGAAATTCAGAGAATCAAAACAAAGTAGAATGCATATGTTGAGGGGGAGAATCTGAATTTTTAAGAAAGTCAAATCATTAAATATATATAAGCCAAACAATTGAGTGCATGACATGAAGGCTTATATAATTCCAAATGAAAGGGAGAGCTTTAACTCCAAAATTTATTGTTTCACACCTTTCAAGTTTGGATAAATTAAAAAACCTGACACTTGAATTCATTTATAGATTTCATTTCCTTGTTTATTGAGCAATTCACTTTACATATACTCAATGTTTTGTCATCATCAAAAAGGGGGAGATTGTGGAGTGATTGATTAAAACCCTATTTGATTTTGATGAGCTCAAAGCATTTGAGTATATCTTTTGTTTACTAATGAATTCAATTGAGTGTTTCAGTGAAAATCTTGTCTAAGTGTTTCTAGACTTGGTTCAAGATATTTTGGATAAGTTAAGAAGTCAGTTTGAACCAAAGTCTGAGACTCGAGCCGACTACGGGATATTACGAGTCGACTCCAAGCGTATCAGAATCACTGGCACGGGCTCGAGTCGACTCCGGATCATTACGAGTCGACTCCGACTGAGAACTGACAGACGAACAGAAAGACTCAACTCAAAACCTGTCAGCGAGTCGACTCCTGAAGTGCGCGAGTCGACTCCGATGATTACCGAGTCGACTCCGGAGTAGTATGAGTCGACTCCAAGGAGTTACAGACAGAAAAGTCAGAGAGCGATTTTCGATCCTGAGATTCGAGTCGACTCCTGTGGAACGCGAGTCGACTCCGATGGTTGGCAGGTCGACTCTCAGTGGTACACAAGGCAAAAGTCAGAGACCAGTTTTCGGACTCTGAGATCCGAGTCGACTTCCGCAATGCGCGAGTCGACTCCGAGACAGCGCGACCCCAAAAAGACAGAAGACCGAATTATTGTCTCTGGGAGCCGAGTCGACTCCCAGACAGCTCGAGTCGACTCCAAGGCAGCACTACATCAAAAAGGCAGAAGGCTGTGTTTCGGAAACTGAGAGCCGAGTCGACTCCGGAATAGTTCGAGTCGACTCCAAGACTGGACGAGCCAAAAGACAGAAGATCGGGAGGTCGGGCTCTAAGCGCCGAGTCGACTCCCAGGATTGTCGAGTCGACTCGAGTGGGCCAAGTTGAAAAATTAGCTCCATGGACTTCATGGGATGAGCCGACTCCGAAAATGGCAAGTCAGCTCCAGAAGTTGGCGAGTCGACTCCGGGTTAAGTCGAGTCGACTCCCAGTCGCGGAGGTCACTATAATTCAAATCCGGAACAGTTGCCGAGCCGACTCCAGAAAAGCATGAGTCGACTCCCGCTACAGCCGAGTCGACTCCAGATCGCGCGAGTCGACTCCGACCCCAACGGACATATTGTCAGGATGTACAGAGTGTGCAGAACGGGCAAAAAAAGGTGTCTAACGGCTAGTTTCCGTGGGGGATGGCTTAAATAGCCACAGAGGACTGTAGCAAGGCATAGAAGCACTATTCCACTCAAAGAAATCAAGCATCCTATCTCTGCCAACTGGTTTTCAACAGAAAAGAAGGAAGAGCGCCATTAACTCCATCCAGCTACCTCTTCCCAGTATTTAAAGAAGTCTCCTCCTGCCTTCAAGTGGACCAGACATTCAAGAGGAGACTCACAGTTCAAGAAGCCCTACTCTACTCCAACTCAAACGTGTTTGAGGGCTCTTAACTTCTCTCTAGTTTATATTGCTGTATATCTGTTTTTTAGAAGCTCTGTTTTTCTATTTGTCCTTGTTCTTTCCATCTTGTCTTTGCTTGATTCAATCAGGGGATTGAATCAAGAGTGTAGAGGTTGGTTGGTGAGCCGAGGGTAAAACCAACGTGTAAGGGTTCGATTGTGATCCCGAGAAAACAATCGGGGTGGTTCTAGTCGGTGAGCCTGGGAAAACTGACCGAGTTCGTTGTGAGCTCGTAAAACAACAAGTTGGGTTGTGAGCTTGTAAAACAACCGGCTGTAATCCAAGGGGTTATAGTGAATTCCCAAGTGAGACTTGGGGAGTGGACGTAGGAGCAAGGATTAGCTTCGAACCACTATAAACATTGTGTTTGTGATTGCTTGTGTCTCTCTCTCTCACTCTCATTTCACTCACAGCACATAGCAACTAATTAATCATCTTGCAAAAGTATTAATTATCCACAAACGTTTTAATTGCAAAATTATTTTAAAACCCAATTCACCCCCCTCTTGGGTTGTCTATCTGGGCAACAAAAATAAATATGCCCATGAAAATTTATATGGTCCACTAGCTACCTTGCTAAATTAGTTTTAGAGAAATAAAGATCTCCGTGGATGTTGTAGAAGTTTTCTATATGGTATGCATGATTCAAGCAAGTAAATTGCCAGTCTTTGCAAAGTTCTGAAAGCCCAGGAGATGCAAATGGATAGTATTTAAATATGATCGCATTTTATTCTTTTTATTCTATCTATTTATTTGAACACTTGAAATAGGGATGAAGACCAGCTACTTTCTCAAAGTAATATTGTTCATGACATAGGAATTGTTTTACATGGTAGCATAAGTATCAAGTGCCAACATTTTTTTCGGAGTAGTAAATCTCTCATAATATGATCACATTTTCATGACAAAGAAGTAAGTAATGTATACGTTGAATGAATTATTGTGTTCTCTTTTATTAACAATTCATTTAGTATAAATTTATCATTTAATGTACACAATATCTGATTTCCCTTTTTGTGTTCTTTTTTATAAAAGCTCTACTTCAGAAAGCTCTACTTTCAAAAGCTCTACTGTCAACAGCTCCCCCAAATGGAGCTTAACTCTTAAATGGGTAAAACCTCAATATAGCATAAACAAGCAACAAGATAGTGTTAACATCTAAGAGCACCTGACATTGATACACAATAGTGCTGATATTTAGGAACTGGAATTTGAGGTTCCTGTGCCAGTGTATGCACTCGTGTGCTGCATTTCTTTTGACAACCTATCTTATGTAAGGATGCCAGTCTTTGTAAACAGAAGCTCTATGTTTGTGGCTAGAAAGCTGGCATGTTTTAACTGTGGAACTTCTTCATGGCATCAGAAACACAGAAACTTGCAATTCAGCCTTCCTTCACTTGGGTCGACCCAACCTTTCTTTGGGTCGACTCAAGGTTCAGTTGGGTCGACTCAACTTCTTCTTGGGTCGACCCTAACAGGGTTTCCAGAGAACCTTTTCTGTCATCTATTCTGTCTTGCCTTTGGGTCGACCCACTTAGGGTTTGGGTCGACTCAAGCTTGGGTCGACTCAACTTCATCTTGGGTCGACCCTCTCAGTATTTCCAGAGAACCATTTTCTGAGTTGTTTGAGAAGCTTGATGTTTGGGTCGACTCATGCTTCCTTGGGTCGACCCAACTTACTGTTCATCTGTTTCATTTTTGCAGAAGTGTGCCAAATGCTTTCCTGATGTGCCGGGGTCGACCCAATCATCCTTTGGGTCGACTCAATCCACACTTTGCTGCATCTCAAGGTTAGATTCATTCATATAAATAATGAAATGTATCTTTATCAATTTATACAAATATACTGAGAGTAACAGACTTATAAATGAAGTATCGATTTAACTTGTAACATACTCTTGGTAATTGCTTGTTAATCATCAAAATAACACTATCATCCTCAATCTCCCCCTTTTTGATGATTACAAAATAAAGAGTATGAGCCTATGGATACTTATCTTAAAATTAGTTTTAAAAGGGCTTAACTTGCTGAAATTCAGCTTTTCAAAATATAAGAGTGAAGTCTCCACCTATATCATTCAAATGTTGCCAATTTGACTTTTTGAATTGCTCCCCCTTTCATTTATAATTCATTAAAGATGAAACTCCAAAAATTTGAGATAAAATATGAGTTTCAGGTTATGTATCGAGATGTGAAAGGTGCGTGCCAAATTCTGAAATTCTATGTGCCAAATTCTGAGATTTGATAGAAATTTTTGATTTGATCATTTTCATTGTTACAAATTGCTCCCCCTTAAATGTATATGCTTTCCTATATGATTTTCAATTTGTTTTACAAGTAATTTCTCTTTTCTTACACAATTTCTTATTTTCCTTGTTATTTCTCTTTCTTTACTTCAACTTCTTATTACTCTTTCTTTACTTCTCCCCCTTTTTATTATCATCAAATAGGTGCATGGGAAAAGACACAATAAATAACAAACATTCAAACTTCATTGATCAAAATAGGAACATTTTAGTACATTCATGCCAAAAACAAAAGCAATTACAATGTTCCGTAATCAAAGTTTAAAGATACATGATAAACACAAAATACATATGAGAACTAGATATCTAGCCTAGGCTCTAAACAGAAATGCTAATATCAGCCTAGGGAGTATCTAATGGCTGGGATCTAGTCCTCATCCTCCTAGTATATGTGGCGAGGGGAGGTCGAGCCTGGTGAGACTGTGTCTGGCGTGGAGCCCGACGAGCTGGATGACTCTGTGCCGAAATCTCTAACTCAGCAGCCTGTGGCACAGATGGTCCATGGGTCTCTCTCTCTCTCCGTAGAGCTCCTATCTGCTGCCTCAGATCACTAATCTCAGCAGACATGATGTCCAGTCGGCTCGTCAGCCCATCAGTGACAGTCCTCGCCTGAGCGGACATATCATCTAATCTGCTCGTCAGCCCGTCAGTGATAGTCCTCGCCTGAGCTGTCATAATCTCAGTCATCCTACTCCAGAACTCATCTATATCTCTCGGAGGAACAGATGACGATAGTCCAGCCTCTGAAGGTGCAGTAGGATGATCCATATGCTCCTCATCCTCAGGGATAGGGTCTCCAATATCTGGTGCATCACCCTCTGGTGCCTCACCCTCTGGTGCCTCACCTTGAATCCCTGCTCCAGTATGAACCCACTGCCCGTTCACTTTCTCATAGCCCATACGTATAAGTGTCCGTGCAGTGTATGTATCAGTATGAAGCAGATACCTGGATACCTCCTCCTCGACAGATTTGCCGTGCTGTCGAAAAATCAAAGTGAGTATCATACCATAAGGTAGGGATACTCTGGAGTTGCAGATCACCTTCCTCATCTGCCTCAGTATCATGGCCGGGAGATTCAGGGGAATATCCTGAATAATGTGCTCCATCACTACAAGATCTCGCTCAGTGATGAGATCGAATCTCCCGCTCTTCGGAAATAAAATCCTATTTATAATACTGAGCAGTAATCTCATTTCAGTAGAAAGAGAGCTAGTTATTACCTTCTCGAAAAAGTCGAAGTTTTCATTTATGATGTTATTATATAGTTTCAAGAATTCTGAAAATGCTTCATTCTTATGTGCCAAAAATGAAACCCATGTATATCTTAAAAAATCATCAACAATAATAGTCCATACTTCTTCCCTCCTAGACTCGCAGTTCTAGTGGGTCCAAATAAATCCATGTGTATGAGTTCAAAAGGCCTAGTTGTTGATACTATATTCTTTGATTTGAAAGATGATTTAGTTTGTTTTCCCAATGAACATGGTCCACAGATTTTGTCCTTTTCAAAAATCAATTTTGGCACATCTTTTATTAACTCCTTCTTGACTAGTTTTGATATTAATTCCATACTAGCATGTCCTAGTCTACGATGCCAAAGCCAACTTGTTTCATTTTTCTTTTCTTCATTAGTAATTAAGCATAATCCATTTTTCTTGCCTAAATCATGAAGATCTACCAAGTAAATATTTCTTTGCCTTTGTCCTACAAGTACAATGCTATTATCTTTAGGATTTGTGATTATGCATACAGATGCTTCAAATGTGACTTTAAACCCTTTGTCACAAAATTGACTTATGCTAAGTAGGTTATGTTTCAAACCCTTAACTAATAAGACATTTTCTATAAAAATAGATGGAGTAATGAAAATTTTACCCTTTCCAATGATATGCCCTTTACCATTGTCTCCATAGGTTACTACTCCACCCTTCTTTGATTCCAAGGTGACAAATTAATCTACGTCACCGGTCATGTGTCTTGAACAGCCGCTATCTAGATACCATCGTTTTTCCACTTTATCAGCTGCAAGACACCCCTCATCGTCATTGGCCATATGACACATTTGGGCCGTCTCTTGATGATCTTCCTCTTCCGAACTTGACTCCTCACTTTCACTCCATTCAGCCATGAAATTCTTCTTTTTCAGTTTTCTTGCCATCCATTTCAAATTTGGGCAATCTATCTTATAATGCCCGGGTTTGTTACACTCATAGCAAATAGGAGTTTCTTTTTCCTTTTCTTTGTCCTTACCTTTTTCTTTGCTTGAGCTACCTTTGAGGAAGGGTTTCTTTTTATAAAATCTGTTCTTACCTCTCATAAACTTTCTAAATTTTCTTCCAAGCATAGCCATTCCTTCTTCATCCAATTTATCATCATCTGAATCTTCCGACTCAGTTTGTTGTTTAGAGGTGGTAGACTTTAGGGCAATGGGCTTTCTTCTCTTGACCTCATCTTCAGAATTTTGCCTCATGGTCAACTCATGGGTCATGAGTGATCCTAGAAGTTTCTCTAATTTTAGTGTGTTGAGGTCCTTAGCTTCCTGAATTGCAGTTACCTTGGCCTCCCAAACTCTTGGTAGAGACCTGAGAATTTTTCGCACCAATTCAGAGTTAGTATAAGACTTTCCTAAACTCTTAAGCCTATTTATAATTTCAGTAAAATGAGTAAACATATCAGTTATGGACTCAGTAGATTCCATTTTAAACAATTCATACTTGTGTACTAATATGTTTATTTTTGACTCCTTAACTTGATTAGTTTCTTCATGAGTGACCTCAAGTTTGTCCCAAATTTCTTTTGCAGAGACGCAAGTAGATATTCTATTAAATTCACTTACATCTAATGAACAGTAAAGTACATTAATTGCTTTTGCATTTAACTGTGCCAATCTTCTATCACTTTCATTCCAATCCATTTCTGATTTGGGTATGATAGTGCCCTCTATATTAAGTGTGGGTGTGTGTGGTCCTCTAGTAATGATGTACCATAATTCATAGTCTAAAGCTTGAATGAATATCCCCATCCTAGCTTTCCAATATGTGTAGTTTGTGCCATTAAATAGAGGTGGTCTATTTGTGGATTGCCCCTCACTCATAGAACATCCCACTTGGGTTGTCATGATCTTTAACTCTTGATTGTGAGATCAATGAGTACTATTGGAGCACCTTGCTCTGATACCACTTGTTGCCCAAGGTGACAAGCCAAAAGGGGGGGGTGAATTGGTTTCTTTTAATTTTAACTATCTTACTTGTGTTAAATGATGAGTTAGTGAACTTAAACAAATCACAATGCAAACAACAAGAAGTATAGTGGTTCGGTGCTCTCCTTAGCACCTACGTCCACTCCCCAAGCGACCCCTTGGGAATTCACTATAATCCCGCGGATTACAGTTGGATTGTTTTCCGGGCTCACAATCCAAAAACCTTTACACTTTGGTTTTCCGGGTTCACCAAAAACCTATGTTGGTTTTACGGGCTCACCAACGAACCTATGTTGGTTTTCCGGGCTCACCAACGAACCTTTACAATTGGTTTTACGGGTTCACCAATCAACCTATTCCGTTGGTTTTGCGGGCTAACCAACCAACCTTTACAAGTAGTTTAATAAACAAAGGAAGAAGATTTAAGCTCCTAGATGAGCAAATATAACAATATAATCTACAAAGAAGAGTTTAGAGAATAGTTATCGCTTGATGTGACTTCTCTCTTCTTTGTCAAGGATGCTTCACTCTTCACGGGTGGATGGAGCTCTTAATGACTCTTTGAATCTGCTCAACCACTTTCTTTTGACTCTTGAATGAAGCACTTGAATGAAGAAGATTAGGGCACTTTGTCTTTCTTGTGTACTCTTTGATATTCTTTTGAAAGGATGTTCTCTCTGATAAATAGTGCCACTTTAAATAGTTTTCTTCATCCATTGGACAAGCCCCAATGGTTAGAATTCAAAAACTAGTCGTTACTCACTGTTGGAAGGACAAAAAGTACTTCTGCAGAACTAGCCGTTATGCTTCTGCCCGTGTTTGGGTCGGCTCAACCTGTCCTTGGGTCGACCCAACTTTCACTTGGGTCGACTCAAACATTCCTTGGGTCGACCCTCTCAGAAACACAGAAACTTGCAATTCAGCCTTCCTTCACTTGGGTCGACCCAACCTTTCTTTGGGTCGACTCAAGGTTCAGTTGGGTCGACTCAACTTCTTCTTGGGTCGACCCTAACAGGATTTCCAGGGAACCTTTTCTGTCATCTGTTCTGTCTTGCCTTTGGGTCGACCCACTCAGGGTTTGGGTCGACTCAAGCTTGGGTCGACTCAACTTCATCTTGGGTCGACCCTCTCAGTATTTCCAGAAAACCATTTTCTGAGTTGTTTGAGAAGCTTGATGTTTGGGTCGACTCATGCTTTCCTTGGGTCGACCCAACTTACTGTTCATCTGTGCCATTTTTGCAGAAGTGTGCCAAATGCTTTTCTGATGTGCCGGGGTCGACCCAATCATCCTTTGGGTCGACTCAATCCACACTTTGCTGCATCTCAAGGTTAGATTCATTTATATAAACAATGAAATGTATCTTTATCAATTTATACAAATATACTGAGAGTAACAGACTTATAAATGATGTATCGATTTAACTTATAACATACTCTTGATAATTGCTTGTTAATCATCAAAATAACACTATCATCCTCACAGAAACATCAAAAATCTAATAGATTTCTTTTTGTTCAGTGCATTAGTTAGTTGCCCCATTTAGGATTCTAGACAGAAACATTTCATTCCCAAAAAGAAATCTAAGAGTTAAATAATTCCTATGCTTCATTATCATTTTTAAGCATAAAAGTTCTTCCACAAGAAGCACCAACCATCTGACGGTTTCGTTCAGACAATCCGTCATAAAAGCATTGCACTAATTGCCACTTGGGTATCTGATGATGCGGGCATTTACGGATTAGGTCCCGAAATCTCTTCCAGGTTTCTTGAAATTCTTCTCCCTCAGTTTGGGAGAAGTTTGTGATGGCACGTCTAAACTGGTTCGTTCTTCCTATGGAAAAGTATTTTTTAATAAATTCTTGTTGCATTTGATCCCAATAACGAATTGAATCGGCTTCTAAAGAATTCAGCCATTGCTTGGCTCTGTCTTTAAGGGAGAAGGGGAATAATCTAAGTTTCAGAGCATCATCAGTGAAGTTCTGAATCTTGACAGTGGTGCAGATTTCAAGGAATTCATCTAGGTGTTTATATGGGTTTTCGTTAGTGAGCCTGTAAAAAGATGGGAGCATTTGGATCACACTAGACTTTATTTCATATTGTACAGCTGCTACTTCAGATAATCGAATGCAAGATGGAGAAGTGTAAATGGCGGGAGTAAAGAGTTTGGGTTGCTCTTCAGCCATCTTGATAGGTGGAGCAGATCCTATGGTTCTATAGGTGCAGATTTTGGCTCGAAGGGCCCTAATAGAATGCTCTATTTCAGAATCAAAAGGTACTAATTCAGAAGATCTAGAACGACACCCTAGCATATACTAAAGCTTGTTGGATCAGTCAAGTACAGTCAAGCATGCACTAAAGGAAAAACACATCAAATCCTTATGTTTATCCTAAAATTACTAGACAGCTCCTAACTGGTTTGAAGAGGGCACCTAAGCCTCCAATCCGGTCTAATGAACTGAGTTGACCAGATAAGCTCCTAGGTAAGTAGGGGGGTCACGATGCGTTCGCAAAGATCCCACATAAAAATCACTTACCTCGAATAGATGAACTGTCTTCCTTATAGGGACAAAGCTTGCCTAGACATCAACTGAGCTACAGAGCGAAATTGGTGCAACTTTCAGTGATCTTCGTCCTATTGAGCTCGAATGTCCCTAGGGGCCAACGTCTAATTGATTTTAATTAAAGTGACAACTATGTGAGAATTGATTCACCTAATTTGGGCAAGAATCTGATGATAAAATTCAGTTTTTATCTTGTTGGGATAATTGCCCTTACTGTGTGCGGATTAATTGGTGTATGTGTATCAAGCATGCATTCACACTTTTGCTGAAATTAAAATCAAACAATCACCACAAAATTTCAGGCTAATTGGGAATCAATTTAAATAAGCAAGGTTCAGATGTTACCAAAAAGAATTTCCAACAAAAAATTTTTAAGGCAAACCTCTACAGCATTCCTTTTTCAGTAGTTCCCTTTTTGATCGTCCCAGACTTCCTCTTTGATTCCTGATCAAATAATGCAAAGAGGAAAATCAAAAATTAGTAAGAGAGAATAAAGAGATAAGGAAAGTAACAAAAATAGAAAATATTTTTATTTTATTTTATATACATATATATGAAAGTTTTTTTTTTATGAAGAAAAACAACTATGCTAGCAATCCCCGGCAACGGTGCCAAAAATTGATAGTCAACTTTAAAGACCACGCAATAGCACGTATCTGGTAGGATAGTGATTACGGGTATCGATCCACAGGGATTGGAGTATAGTTGTTTTCTTAAAAATATTTAAAAAAAGTGTTTGTGAAGAAAATTAAACTGAGAAATTTAATAAAAAATGCAATGAAAATGATATCAGTTTGAGGGAACCTAGGGCAAGGAATTCACCACTAACATCAGAACAAGAATTAATTGTATTTTAATTTATTCTTGGATTAACATGCAAATTGGCTACAAGCCCTATAAGCATTCAAATAAAATTTCACAAAAGTAATTTAGGAACATCCATCTTCAGTTAGCATGAAATGTCTACCCTAAACTAATGCGGCAGGACACTGCATCTTCCCTAAGCATGGATGATCTTTTATACTTACTCAGTGATCATGAAGAACAGTTGTATAAACGTTATACTTAAAATCACAGAAATTAAATATGAGATGAAATAAAATATTCATTAGGAGCAAAATAAAGTTTATACAACTCCAATAATAGAAATCAAAAATACAAAATCCTTGGCCCTTTGTTAGGGCTGCATCCGGCCCTAGAGAGGAGATCAGCCTTCCATAGAGTCATGGGTGACAGCAGCAATGGCACAGCAGCGGGCTCCCATTTCTTCTTTTCTCCCTCCCTTCCCTGGGTCTCTTCTCCCTTATCTAGCAATTCATTATTTTTTTTCTTTTGAGAAGTCATTCCCAAAAAATACCCAAAGTATTCTCTCCCTCCTGCACTTTGTGGGAAGTCACCTGAGAAGAGATGCTTCTTCTTCTCCCGATGGGAAAAGGAGGAATTATCTTCTCGGTTCACGCTGGGCCTTTTGTAGGCTGCAACTCCCTCTCGCTCCTCTATCCAAGTCGAGATAAAGATGGATCAACGTCTACCAACTCCCCCTAGCTTCTCCTTCCGAGTGCAGGATAAGGATCGATGGCTGCGGGATAAGGCAGATGCTCTGTGATCCTTTGACGATGGGATAAGGATGGAGGCTGAATAGGGGAGTTGATCCGAAATGCTGGGACTTGGCTGAGATTTGTTCGAGTTGCTATCATGGCTGGCAGCGGGATGGGTCGCGGAATGAAACGAATTCGGAAGAAGAGGATCACGGGATAAACTTTAATCCGGCTGGGAGGAGGAGATTGCTGGGATGCGCAGAATCCTTCGCGGTTTGAAGTGAATCGCGTGTGGCTGCTGGACGAAGAGCTGAGTCCGCGTGGAAGGGATGCTTCCGTGAAATTTGGGAAGATAAACTTGATCGCATTGCTGCAGAAGACGAGATTTGTGGATGCGGGAGGAAAGGAAATTGCTCTGTTTTGCTTTCGTGAAGGGAAGTTGAAGAAGTAACGGACATGCTCACGGCTAGGGAACTCGGAAGACGCGGGAGCGAGAGGATGAAGATGAACCACGGAATAAAAGGGACTTGATACATGGGGAGACTCTGTTCCTTGGATTCAGAAGGGAGGAAAGACACGCGGAACAGGGGATTCTTCCGTGGTCGATGGAATAAATCCAAATGGGAGGATATAGCTCATAGGATACTTGATTTTTGGAGAAGATGAACTCTAGAATGCAGGGGATTTTGGATAAGGAAGAGATGCTCACCGGCTGGGTTTGAATGTTTGATTTCTTTTAGCTCGGAACAGGGGAGCTAGGATAAATCTTGGATGTTATTCGGAGAAGAGGATGAGGATGTTGTTGTTAGCTTGATGTGGTTGAGAAGAAATCCGGATTGGGATGAAGGTGGATCACGGACGAGATGAGAGCTGGGAGATCTGGGATGCCGGAAGATTTGCTTGTGGATGAAGCTGATCCTATCGTTGGGAAGAAGATGATGAACCATGAGCTGGGAAATTCGGTGGACACGGGGGATGGTGAATCGCATGAGGATAAGGAGAAAACCGTTGGGGTTGACTCGGGAGGTTGATGCTGGGATGAATCTGGATGGGATGATGACTCTACTCCTTGGGAGGATGAGCTCGGGAAGGACGTGGAGGAGTTGGATTCGGAAGTTAGGACACACCGGATGGCTGGAAAAATCCAGGATGAGGTTGAGGAAGCTGGGAGGTGACGTGGAACAGGGGAGAAGAACTGGTTGCTTGATCCGAACGCGGAAGGGATTGGATCACGGCTGTTCTGGGAGGAATTCACGAACGGGATGTATGTGAAACAGGGGAGCTGATCTTTATCCATGGATGCTAGAAGTGGGAGAATCAACGTGGATGGGAATGATCTGTTCTTTGTTCCAACGCATGGGAAAAACAATGGGTTTGAGAGGCGTGGAGTTGGATGATGCAAGATGAATGGCTGAGATGGGATGAGGCTTTGAGATCCGTGCAACTAAGATGGTATGCTTTGAGATCTGAGAAACAAATAATTGATGGGATTTTATTATTTTTGAGATTAAAATTGGATCATGTGGAAAAAAAAAGTTGGAACGAGTGGAAAGAAATTTAGGTGAACGTGTGAAGAGTCAGAAATTAATGGGAAGCACTGGGTTTTGGAGAAGAGTTCTTGAAGTCGACTCTGGAGGATGTAAAATTGTGAAATGATGCAGTGTAGTTTAGGCTTTACCTAATTAAGCGTGACTCGACCTACATACATTAAGCTTAATTAGTAAATAAGTAAAACTCGAATTACCTTTAATAATTTATTAAAATGCAATAATGAAGGTAACACATTTTACAAAATATGTGAATTAAAATAATGATAAGTGCTATGAGTAAGATATTAATTTATGGTAGAGCTTTAGTGAACGGGTCTGCTAAGTTGTTCTTTGTGTCTACTCATTCAATGACTATGTCTTGTCTCTCGACGATCTCTCGAACGAGGTGGAAACGTCTTAGAATGTGCTTGGATTTATGATGAGACCTTGGTTCCTTTGCTTGAGCAACAGCTCCAGTGTTGTCACAATAAACTGGAACTGGTCCAGCAATCTCAGGAACTACTCCCAACTCAGAGATGAACTTCTTCATCCAGACAGCTTCCTTAGCGGCTTCACTTACAGTGATGTATTCTGCCTCAGTAGTTGAGTCAGCTACAGTTTGCTGCTTGGAACTCTTCCAGCTCACTGCACCACCATTTAGGGTAAAGACATACCCTGAAGTGGACTTGCTATCATCTGGGTCTGATTGAAAACTAGAATCAGAAAATCCTTCTAGTTTCAACTCAGATCCTCCATAAACTAGAAAAATATCTTTAGTCCTTCTTAAGTACTTAAGAATATTTTTCACAGCTATCCAATGATTCTCTCCTGGATCAGCCTGGAATCTGCTTGTTATGCCTAAGGCATAAGCAACATCAGGCCTAGTACATAGCATAGCATACATAATTGATCCTACTGCCGAAGCATAGGGAATAGAATTCATTCTATTCCTTTCTTTAGATGTCTTAGGAGACATTTTCTTAGAGAGACGTATGCCATGACTCATAGGTAAGTAACCTCTTTTACTTCCTTCCATGCTGAATCTTTTCAGCACACGATCTATGTACTTAGACTGGGACAAGCCTAGCATCCTTTTAGATCTATCCCTATAGATCTTTATACCAAGTATATAGGATGCTTCTCCCAAGTCTTTCATGGAAAAGCTATTTGATAGCCAAGTCTTGACCGATTGTAACATTGGAATATCATTTCCAATGATTAGTATGTCATCTACATACAATATTAAGAAGACAATGGCACTCCCACTAGTCTTCTTGTACACACATGGTTCATCCACATTTTTGATAAAACCAAACTCTTTGACTGTTGTATCAAAACGGATGTTCCAACTCCTCGATGCTTGCTTTAATCCATAAATGGATCTCCTAAGCTTGCATACTTGATTTGCTCTCCCACTTGAGACAAATCCTTCTGGCTGTGTCATGTAAACCTCTTCCTCAAGATGACCATTAGGGAAGACGGTTTTGACATCCATCTGCCAAATTTCATAATCATAGTATGCAGCTATTGCAAGCAAAATCCGAATAGATTTAAGCATGGCAACTGGTGAAAAAGTTTCATCATAGTCAATTCCTTGCTTTTGCCTGAAACCTTTTGCCACCAATCTAGCCTTGTAGGTTTCTACTTGGCCATATGCTCCAATATTCTTCTTATAGACCCATTTGCAACCTATAGGGTTTACACCTTCTGGTGCATCAACCAAAGTCCATACTTGGTTGGTATACATAGAGTCTATTTCGGATTTCATAGCTTCTAACCATTTGTTAGAGTCATTACTCATGATAGCTTTCGAATAGGTCAGAGGATCATCATTTTCAACGATGTGGGCTTCATCATTCTCAATGATAAACCCATACCTCTTAGGTGCATTTTGCACTCTATCTGACCTTTGGAGAGGAGATGTGTGTTGTGGTTGTACTTCATCAATGGGTACATCTGGTTGAGGAATATCTTATGTTTCCATTTGTAGGTCTTGAACTTCTTCAAGTTCAATTCTCCTATCCTTGCCTTTTTCTAAGATAAACTCTTGCTCTAAGAAAGTGGCATGTCTACCTACAAAGACCTTTTATTTGGTAGGATGATAGAAGATGTATCCTATACTATCTTTAGGATAACCTACAAAAATACATTTATCTGATCTAGCACTTAGCTTATGTCCAAAATTTCTTTTGACATAAGCTTTACAGCCCCATATCTTAAGATACTTAAGATTAGGCTTCTTTCCTCTCCATATCTCATATGGAGTACTAGATACAGATTTTGATGGTACCCTATTTAATATAAGTGCAGTAGTTTCTAGAGCAAAACCCCAGAAGGAAATAGGAAGATCTGTAAAGCACATCATGGACCATACCATATCTAATAGAGTACGATTCCTCCGTTCAGCTACACCATTTAATTGTGGTGTATACGGAGGTGTCCATTCAGAGAGAATGCCCTTTTCTTTAAGATGATTTAAAAACTCACTAGAAAGGTATTCACCTCCTCGATCAGATCGAAGGATTTTAATACATTTTCCAGTTTGTTTTTCAACCATACTTTGATACTCTTTAAATTTATCAAAGGCTTCGGATTTATGTCTCATAAGATACACATATCCGAACCTTGATAAATCATCAGTAAATGTGATGAAATAAAAGTATCCACCTCTAGCAGGAGTTATCATAGGACCACATACATCTGTATGCACAAGTCCTAATAACTCTCTTGCCCTTTCTCCATGTCCAATGAATGGAGACTTAGTCATTTTACCCATAAGACAAGATTCACAAGTTCCTAATGATTCATAATCATAAGGATCAAAGAACTCTTCTTTGTACAACTTGTTGATTCTTGATTCGCTTATGTGACCAAGTCGGCAATGCCAAAGAAGGGTGTTATTTACTTCTTCTCTCTTTCTTTTATTGCTTTTATCAATATGAAAGACATTGTCATTAAGTAATAGAACAAGAAGACCATTTTCCATAATGCCATTGCAATAGACTTTATTAGAAAAAGAAATTGAGCAACCATTGCTCTTTATATTAATTTCATATCCTTTCTTTAACAACAAAGGAACGGAAATTACATTTCTAATAATTTTGGGCATATAATAACAATCATCTAATTCCAGGAGCTCTTCCGAAGGCAACTCCAAATGGTAGGTTCCAACAGCTTCAGCCTGGATGGACTCTCCTCCAGCGCCATACAGCTCGAAGTCACCTTTCTTTAAAATTCTAATTTTCTGTAGTCCATTCAAAGATTTGCAAATATAAGAACCACAGCCGGTATCCAATACCCATGAATTTGAATTTGAAGAATTTAATGATAAGTTGGCATGTAACATAAACATACCTTTCGATGCAACTCTTGCATCGGTCTTCATACTTGCAAGAAAACTCTTGCAATTTTTCTTCCAGTGGCCTTCCTTGCCGCAGTGGAAACAGGTACTGGGTTTGGAGTTTTTCTTTCCTTTCTTCTTCTTGATCTTGCTACTATTAGGGTTCAACCTTTTCTTAAAACCCTTATTGCCTGATTTCTTCCTTGAGCCCCTATCAACAAGAAGGATCGGACCCTTTTCCTTTTTGATATGGGTTTCAGCTGTCTTTAACATATTTGACAGCTCAGGCAGTGAGATATTCAGCTTGTTCATGTGAAAATTCACAACAAACTGAGAGAATGATTCAGGTAGTGATTGCAGGATCAAATCCTTACTGAGCTCACTATCCATAGCAAAACCTAATTGACTTAATCTGGTGATCAAGTCTATAACCATAAGACAATGGTTTTGCACGGACGTTCCTTCATTCTAGCACGGAACAATTGCTTAGATATCTCATATCTAGCAGTTCTACTCTGCTCTCCATACAACTCCTTTAAATTAAGAAGTATGGATTGAGTGTCCATGTTCTCATGTTATCTCTGTAGCTCATTGCTCATGGAGGAAAGAATGATACATTTGACAGTTAAAATGTCATTCTTCCATATCTTATGCGTGGCTACCTCCTCTTCTGTAGCATCATCCCCTAGATCTCCAAGATCAGGGGTTTCAAGAATATAGAAAATTTTCTCCTGAGTGAGTACAATCTTAAGATTCCTCAACCAGTCTACATAGTTTGGACCGGTCAACTTGTTGGCATCCAAGATGCCTCTTAGTGATAGTGAAGATGCCATTTAATTCAGAATTAATTCTACATAAGCAAAGAACAAAATTATCATAAACAAACCAATCATGATGACATATATACAATTAGACAAGGACTTTATCTAATTGTTACTCCCACTATTTTATCGAATATCATAGCCCTCTCCTACGATAAACGAAAAAATCTAATTTTTCTTAGTAGGGTTGAGATCCTAATTCATCATAAAAGCCTTGTGGTTGCACAACAAACCTTTATGAGTTCAAAGGTAGGAAACTCTTTCCAATTGCATCTCATTGCAATTCTCAACTTTATCCTATCCTCTTAAAATACTTATAGCCTTGTGGTTGCACAACAAACTATAATGTTTTAGTTAAGTCAAATCCTTCATTTCCATATAGTCATATTCAAATCATATTGCCCTTGTGGTTGCACAACAAAGCAATATATTAAAATATGCCATAAGCATCTCTATGCACCAAGACAGTATAACATCAATCCTCATTGCAAGTCTTGTGGTTGCACAACAAACTAGCATGAATTTTGACATAATAATGTCGAGGCATGAAGGAAGGATATCAGTAGTGTTTCATCAACATTAAGCTTATCCATAATAGGCAATCAAACAATTGGCCAGGTAAGCAGGTGGGAGGCTCCCCTTACTCAGAGAGTAAGGTCCTAATTAAGTAACCACCTTTAGTGCTTTCCTTAGACACCAATTAGATTAATTGTTCGAGAATGGGTCAGCTCAAAATTTTTCAACACTATGACTTAATATAATGTTATTGAGGGCTTACTGGTCTCATAAACATTCTATAATTATAACATATTGAACATATGTCTTTGTATATGCTATAACAAATTATATATCTATCTCATAGCATATATAAATCATAACCAACTATCATGCATCATAGCTATCTCATAGCATGTATAAATTATTACCAATTAACTAAATCAATTAACATATCTTCATATGAAAATTCATATCATGAAATTTATAACATAATACTATCTCATAGCATATATACAGCATGGCTATCTCACAGCATGTATAAATTATTACCAATTGATTGGGATCAATTAATATGCTTCAACATATCTTCTTATAAAAAATTCATATCATGACATTTTATTATATATCATATCATATATGAATCATATAATTCAGCATTCCTCTAAACATATGACATTACTATCTCATAGTAATTTAACAATTATACATCATGCATAATCACTGATTGAACCAATTAAGGGTGGCTCTGATACCACTGAAGGGTTCTAGCATGCTATAATGGGCAGCGGAAGCTAGGAATTTTAAAAATTTCTTGATAAAGTTTCTTAACATAAAACCCTTATAAGCCAAGATCACCTTAATGGAAGCATCAAATAATATAATATAAATGCAGAAATAGAAGAATACCTCTAACGCTAATCCAATATGCAGAATTTTCCACTAGGTGCCCAAGTGTTCACCCTCCAACGTGATCCACACGAAAACTTGATTTAAGTCTTAAGCTCCAAAGACTTTGATCCTTAATGCAGAATTCTTCTAAAGAACTCTAATGGCTTGCTTTCCTTTCTTTAACCTTCTAAAATCATTTCTAATCCTTTTGTCCTAAAGAAGACCACCTTGTCTTGGCTTAGGACACACTAGAAGCAATGCTAGAAAGAAAAAAACTAATGTAAGAAAGAAAGAAGAGAGGAGTGGGGTGGAGTTGGAATGATGAAACCCATGGAGTGCTAACCTATTTATAATAGGTGTAGGGATGCATCTCCAAGGGATGCATCCCATCCACACATCCTCTCATGAAAGGGCATCATCTAAAGGGCCATATCAAATAAGATGAGGTGCAGATCAAGTGAGGAGGTATATTCAAATGATATTCCTTTCATGTGGTGCCATATTTTGACCAAGTCAACATCACATGCTAATCACATGTCCATCACGCCTCACCTCTTGATCTTTCATGATGATGATCCAAGGGCTCCAATGCAAGGCGCCATTCACTTGACCCATTATATCTTCATTCAATGGTGGGATTAAGATCCAATGGTCAATTATGATAGCCATCCTCTAATCCAATCCAATTGGGTTAAACCAACTCTCCATTATGTCTTCATCCAACGGTAGATCAAGATCTTAACGGTCCTAGATTGAATGATTTATTAAATCTAATCCAATTAGACCCAAATCAAGCCAATTAGGTGCCAAATCTTGGCTTAACCCATATTAGAACTTGATCTAATCAAATTAGATCAATTAAGAATCGAATTCGAATCCAATTCGAATCAAGAGCTAAGGGTTTGCAACACCTGCTAGGATGTCTATCTTGCAAACATGATCTAATCTAATTAGACCCTTAATAAGTTTTCTTGTGTGTAACCCATTGAGTTCCATACTTAGCCAGCAATAGGTGTGAGTGCGAATTGACCCAACTTGATTAGAACTCTTCTAATCGATTTAAGTCCAAACTACGCGAATCCGAACTTAACAATTAGAATCCTTTCTGTTGCCCAGAGAGACAACCCAAGAGGGAGGGTGAATTGGGTTTTAAAATAATTATTGCAATTAAAAGGTTTGTGAATAACTAATTAATACTTTTTGTAAGTGGATTAATTAGATGCTATGTGCAGTGAATGAAATGAAAGTAAGAGACAACAAAGCAATCATAAACACAAGGAAATTTATAGTGGTTCGGAGCTATCCCTTGCTCCTACGTCCACTCCCCAAGCCTCACTTGGGAATTCACTATAACCCCTTGGATTACAGCCGGTTGTTTTACAAGCTTACAACCTAACTTGTTGTTTTACGAGATCACAACGAACTCGGTCGGTTTTCCTAGGCTCACCGACTAGAACCACACGATTGTTTTCCCGGGATCACAATCAAACCCTTACACCGCTGGTTCAACCTAGGCTCACCAACAAACCTTTACACCCTTGATTCAATCCCCTGATTGAATCAAGTAAGGAACAAATGGTTTGAACAAAAGCTAACAGAAAAATAAAGCTTCTAACAAGCAGATATTCAGTGATATAAATAAGAGAGAAGTTAAGAGCCCTCAAACAAATTTATGAAGATGTAGAGGAGAGCTTCTCGAACTCGGGGTCTCCTCTTGAATGTCTCGAAGACTTGATGACTGAAGGAGACTTCTTTAATGCTGGGAAGAGTTGGTTGGATGGAGTTTAATGCCCTCTTCCTTCTTTTCCTTTGAAATCCTTTGGTAGGTGAAGATTTTTGTTTTCTTTGAATGGAATGTCACTTCTCTACCTTGCTACAGTTCTCTGTGGCTATTTAAGCCATTCCCCAGAAACTAGCCGTTAGACACAATCTTCTAGCCGTTCTGCACATTCTGCACATCCTGACAATGTTTCCGTTGGGATCGGAGTCGACTCGCCGATCTGGAGTCGACTCGGCTGCAGCAGGAGTCGACTCATGCTTTTCTGGAGTCGGCTCGGCAACTGTTCGGATTTGAATTAAAGTGCTCTTCTCGACTGGGAGTCGACTCGACTTAACCCGGAGTCGACTCCCCAAAGTCTGGAGCTGACCTGGCACTTTTGGAGACGACTCGACAAAGGAATCCAGATGTATTTTTCAAGTTTGCTCACTCGAGTCGACTCGAAATTCTGGGAGTCGACTCGGCGCTCAGAGTCCGAACTCCCGATCTTCTGTCTTTTGACTCGTGCCGTCCTGGAGTCGACTCGAACTGTTTCGGAGTCGACTCGGCTCTCAGTATCCGAAAAAAGTCTTCTGTCTTTTTGGGGTAGCGCTGCTTGGAGTCGACTCGAACTGTCTTGGAGTCGACTCGCCTCTCAGAGACGAAAATACTGTCTTCTGTCTTTTTGGGGTTGCGCTGTCTTGGAGTCGACTCGAACTTTGGAGTCGACTCGCCTCAGAGACGAAAATACTGTCTCTTTGCTTTTGGGGTCGCGCTGTCCTTGGAGTCGACTCGGACTTTCGGGAGTCGACTCGGCTCTCAGGTCTAACTTCTCTGTCTTTTGTCTGTATCCCTGGAGTCGACTCGTACCTCCTGGAGTCGACTCGGCAACATCGGAGTCGACTCGCGTTCTTCAGGAGTCGACTCGTTGGATGTTTCTGTTCTTTCTGTCTGTTCTCAGTCGGAGTCGACTCGTAATGTACAGGAGTCGACTCGAGCCTGTGCCAGTGCTTCTGATACGCTTGGAGTCGACTCGTAATCTCCGGAGTCGACTCGAGTCTCAGACTTTGGTTCAAATTGAGTTCTTACTTATCCAAAATGTATTGAACCAAATCTAGAGACACTTAACCATAAATTTACAAGTATTTGACTGAAACACTAGATTGAATTCATTAGTAAACATAAGATATACTCAAATGCTTTGAGCTCATCAAAATCAAATAGGGTTATAATCAATCACTCCACAATCTCCCCCTTTTTGATGATGACAAAACATTGAGTATATGTAAAGTGAATTGCTCAACAAAAAGGAATTTATAGTAAAATTTTAAAATGAATTCAAGTGTCTAGTTATTTAATTTATCCAAAACTGAAAGGTGTGAAACAGTAAATTTTGAAGTTAAAGCTCCCCTTTCATTTGGAATTATATAAGCCTTCATGTCATGCAATCAATTGTTTGGCTTATATATATTTAATGAGTTTGCTTTCTTAAAATTTCAGATTCTCCCCCTCAACACATGCATTCAACTTTGTTTTGATTCTCTGAATTTTCTTTTAGTGTATTGAAGCTTTTGAACTTAAATTTTTGGTTTTTAGAGGAAAATCTGCCAATTTGTTCTTGAGTATGATTCAACTAATCTCCGAATATCCCTTGAATAGATTCTGGAGATTACTCCGTTAGGAGCCCCAACAGAGAGATAATGAGCCTCGAGGTATCGAATCCACTAAGAACAAATTATTGTGTGTTTTAAAAGTTTGCTTTTTATTGATTTTCATTGATTCCCTTTACATGTCTATTCAATATATTTTCTCCCCCTTTTTGTCATCATAGCAAAAAGGAAGAAAGCACATCACACAAGCAATTAGAGATTAAATTTGCACAATTTGAAGAAAATGTCTACTCATTGTATTGATGTATATGTAGGTACACTTGTAGATACAAAGAATAAAGCATAAGTACATGTCAAAATGAAAAAGCAAGCTAGGGTTTCTTTGAGGAGGATGTGGCTCCCTTGCTCAGTCTTGATTGTTCCATAAGTAGACTGACCCCATCTGTGACGTTCCCTAGCTGCGTGATGATCGCCGAGGTGGCCCTACTGTGGATCGAGGAGAGCTCAGTCAGACTCTCCTGAAGGGTATCCAACTTGGAGATCAACACATTCGCCAGACGCTCGGCCCCCTGACTCTGGCTGCCAAGTCGTGTCGGATGTCATCTCGCATCTTTCTTGTGTTGCTTGTGACATCGCTCATATTTGAGAATTGGGCTTGTATAAGGCTTCTGACATTGTAAATCTCTTCCCTCAGATGAGCCGTCATCTCGGTCACGGCTGCAATGAGGAACCAATGCAGAAGAGGGGGCAGTGGCTGGACCTCGGAGCTCCCTCAGTAGGTCGTCCCGAAGATCCCGCACGATCTCCTGCCGCAACTCCCGGAGCTGCTCAGGAGAGATCCGGACCTCTAGTGGCTGAGTAGGAGGTGCTGAAGAGGAGGGTCCGGCTGAAGTGGATGGTGCTGAGGTGGAGGGATAGGTGGAAAAGTCAGAATCATGATCAGGGCTGGGGGAGTGTCGAGTAGTAGGTGTGGAAGAGGATGATTTCCTGACCCAGACTCCCTCAACCTTATCAAATCCCATCCTGTGAAGGGTTCCCTCACCCATGCGATCTGTGTATCGCAGTGCGCGAGAGGGTTCCCCCTCAGGAATGGGGACCTCGGACTCCCTAAAAATCAGGGTATACAACATCCCATATGGAAGGGTGAGCCTAGGTTTGTCTAGTGGCTCACATAGGTATTTGTAGATCAGAGCTTAGGGAAGTTAATTGGGGTATCTTGGAGAATGTAGTACATTAGGGCTAGGTCCCTCTCGATACAAAGTCAAAGCGGCCGGTCTTAGGAAAGAGGGTCCTAGATATAATACTCAGAGGAGCCGCATTTCAACTGAAGCTGACTAGCGGACACCTCATCTAGTGGGGACTGGGGTGGACTCCCTAATATGGCCGTAAGGGCCTCAGTCCTATCGGCCGGGTGAGTGGAAACACCCCTACTTGGGGAAGATGAAGGATTTGTGCAATAAAATCCTCTAAATGAATAAAGGGACACCCGCTACGGTTCCCTGTATCCCACCATGACCCTAGCTACTGTCCCGTAAAACTCCCTAACTAGCCCGGGTAAGTAGGGAGATCTAGGGAGCAAAACATCTCTAACCTTGGGCCCTTAACCTATGCCCTATTGTGAAGCCTTCCCGGGAGAGTAGTCGAAGTTGACATATCCCCCGGTGGAGACCGCCTTCCCGGCGCACGGACGCGAGGGAACCGGCCTCGGCGGGGAAGGAACCGGAGGTTGTGGCCTCACGGGTTCATTCCGAGCCTTGGACCGTCGCTCGGCGCCGCTCGCGGTTGGGGCCTCTTCCGGCTCGGGACAACTACTTTCGAGGCATCTAGACCTAGAGAGGGGAAAGGACACGAGGAATCGGAAGAAACTCGACGGAAAAGCCCTAAGGTCGGAGACGAGGTCGGAGACGGCTCTAGGGTTTGTGAACAGTGGAGGCGGTGAATAGAAGTGTTGATTAAACGCTTCGATTAGGGTTAAAACATCGGATTCCCGACCGCGAGTCGACTCCAGTAAGTCGCGAGTCGACTCGACCTCGAGTCGACTCCAAAATATGCGCGAGTCGACTCCCCATATGCCATCGACCTCGAGTCGACTCCCATCTGTGTGCGAGTCGACTCCCCTCATGAGCCGACTCTGAAACGTATCCGAGTCGACTCGAACTCTGGCACGCACCTAAAAATCATGCTATTTTCGTGCCAAACAAGGGATAATCACTAAGTTTATGATCTGATTTGATAATCATAGATGAGAAACTCTATATTTAACACAACTAATCATCAAAATCAATGAACTAGAAGAGAACATCACTAGGATGGATCAATCACTCCTAATCCTCTCCTAAGCACACTAAATCTCTCTTCACTCAAGGGTTTTGTGAAGATGTCAGCTAGTTGATCATCAGTGCAAATAAATTGAAGTGTAACATCACCATTCAGTACATGATCTCTTATGAAGTGATGTCTTATTTCAATGTGTTTGGTTCTTGAGTGCTGAATTGGATTCTTAGTTAAGTTAATAGCACTTGTATTGTCACAATTAATGGAATTTTATCTTGTTTAATTCCATAATCTTCAAGTTGTTGTTTGATCCACATGATTTGAGCACAACAACTCCCGGCAGCAACATATTCGCTTCAGCAGTAGATAATGCAACCGAGTTTTGTTTCTTGCTAAACCATGAGATTAAATTTTCTCCTAAGAATTGACATGACCCGCTGGTGCTTTTTCTATCAAGTTTACAACCAGCAAAATCTGAATCTGTATCCTATTAAGTTCAGGCTAGATTCTTTAGAATACCATAAACCTATATTTTTTGTTCCTATTAGGTATTTAAAGATTCTCTTACTGCAATTAAATGAGATTCCTTAGGATTAGATTGATATCTAGCACACATGCATACACTAAACATGATATCAGGTCTACTTGCAGTGAGATATAATAAAGATCCTATCATACCTCTATACATCTTTTGATCTACTGATTTACCTGATTCATCTTGGTCTAGTTTGCATGATGAGCTCATGGGTGTGCTGATTGACTTGTTTCCCTCCATATCAAACTTCTTAAGCATCTCCTTGATGTATTTAGCTTGATTGATGAAGATCCCTTCTTCAGATTGTTTGATTTGAAGCCCGAGAAATAGTTCAGCTCTCCCATCATGCTCATTTCAAATCACTCTGCATCAAGTCAGCAAATTCTTCGCAGAGGCGATTGTTAGTAGCACCGAAAATAATATCATCAACATAAATCTGCACTACTAACATTTCTTTGTTTTTCTTCTTTAAAAACAGTGTTGTATCTACATTTCCCTAGAGAACTCATGATCTAGTAGAAATTTGCTAAGTCTTTCATACCATGCTCTAGGTGCTTGTTTCAAACCATAAAGTGCTTTGTTTAATTTATACACATGATTGGGGTATTGATGATTTTCAAAACCAGGAGGTTGTTCTACATACACCTCCTCATTAATATACCCATTCAAAAATGCACTTTTTACATCCATTTGAAATAATTTGAAATCTTAGAGCATGCAAATGCTAGTAACAATCTAATTGCCTCAAGTCTAGCTACAGGAGCAAAGGTTTCATCAAAGTCTATACCTTCTTCTTGATTATAGCCCTTTGCTACTAGTCTAGCCTTGTTCCTAATTACAATTCCATTTTCATCAAGTTTATTTTTATATATCCATTTGGTACCTATAATTGAATATTCAGAGGGTCGTTCAACTAGGTTCCATACCTTGTTTCTAGTAAATTGGTTTAGTTCTTCTTGCATTGCATTTATCCAATTTACATCTTTTCAGCTTCTTCTATGTGTTTAGGTTCAAAATGTGAGACAAAAGCTAGATGATTATTTAAGTTCCTAAGAGATGCTCTAGTCCTAACAGGTTGAGATGGATCATCTAAAATTAATTCCTTAGGATGCCCATGAGCATACCTCCAAGCCTTAGTCAGCCCATGATCCACAATAGCCTCTTGGCTTGATGATGCATTTCCAATTAATTTTTGTTCATCTTCTTGTAATGTCATCTCATCAATCTTTTCTTCAAGAATTTCAGCATCATCATCAAGATCAACTCTCTTGCTAGAAGAGATATCACTAGAATCATCAAAAACAACATGTATAGATTCTTCAATAACAAGGGTTCTTTTATTAAAAACTCTATAGGCTTTACTAGTTGTAGAATACCCCAAAAATATACCCTCATCAGATTTAGAATCAAATTTACCTAGGTTATCCTTTCCATTATTATGAACGAAACACCTACATCCAAAACATGAAAATAGTTTACTTTGGGCTTTCTATTTTTCCAAAGTTCATAAGGTGTTTTCTTTATAATGGGTCTCAATAAAACTCTATTTAATATATGACATGAGGTATTAATGGCTTCTCCCCAAAAGTACTTAGGGAGGTTACTTTCACATAATGGTTCTAGCCATTTCCTCTAAGGGTTCTATTTTTCTTTCTACAACTCCATTTTGTTGTGGTGTCCTAGGTGCAGAAAAATTATGAGTTATCCCTTTTTACACAAAATTCATCAAATAGATGATTTTCAAATTCGTTCCATGGTCACTTCTAATAGCTATGACTGAAGTATCTCTAGCATTTGTTACTTCCTTATGAAATTTCTTAAATACTGAAAATGCTTGATCTTTATGAGCTAAAAACATGACCCAAGTATATCTAGAAAAATCATCTACAATAACTAGACCATATTTATTTCCACCTAGACTTGTGGTTCTAGTTGGTCCGAATAGATCCATGTGTAGTAGTTCTAGAGGTCTAGAGGTAGAGACACAATTTATGGATTTAAAGGAGTTCCTTGATTGTTTGCCATATTGACAAGCTTCACATATTTTATTCTTCTCAAACTTTAGTTTTGGCAAACCTATCACGGAATCTCTTTTAACTAGTTTTGATATTGTGTCCATACTTGCATGACCTAACTTACGGTGCCATAACCAACTAGCATCATTATCCTTAGTTTCATTAACAACTAAACATGGGTTATGTTTGGCAAGATCCTCAAGGTCTACTACATACACATTCCACGTCTTATTCCTTTAAAAACTAAACTGTTGTCATTTGAGTTGGTTATGATGCATAAAGATGGTTTGAACAAAACATCAAAACCTCTATCACACAATTGACTAATGCTAAGTAGATTATGCTTAAGACCATCAACATATCGAACATTATCAATAAAGGTTGAAGGGGTGATTTGTACTTTACCTATACCAATGATGTGACCTTGGTTATTGTCTCCAAATGTCACAGCACCTCCCTTCTTAGGCTCAAGGGTGAAGAATTGGTCTTTGTCACCCGTCATGTGTCTTGAGCAGCCACTATCCAAGTACCAACAATTTTTGTCGACCTTGGCTGCAAGACACTCCTACACAAGCAAATCATACAATTTTAGGTACCCAAGTTTTCTTGGGTCCTTCATGGTTAGTAATGTTGGTTCCTTTTGGAACCCAAACCCTTTTAATTTTTCTTTTAGTTTTTTCTTTTCTATAATCACACACATTTGCTTTATGTCCTAATGTTCCACAGCAAAAACATGTTATTTTCTTAGTTTTGCTTTCCCTGCTTTTACAAAGAAATTACTAAGGAGCTTTTGCTTATTTTTAGGTTTATACCCTAAACCAGCTCTATTGAACACAGCTCGTTGACTATTAAGTATCATTTCTAATTTTTCTGAGCTATATGTAAATTTTTCTACAAAAGGCTTGTACTTTTCAAGTTCTAGTGCCAATTTTTTTTTTCTTTTTTAGTCCATTTAGGTCTTTTGTGAGACTCTCTTTTAGATTTGTTTATTGTTTTTAAGTTCTAATATTTCTTTGGTTAGTTTTCGTTATCTTTAATTAAGGTATTAGTTTTTGAATTAACATTTGGTTGCTTGTCTTAAGTTCTGAATTTTCTTTAATGATAAATCTTTATCCTTAACTAATGTATCGTACTTAGGAGGTGAGTTTTGGTTAGTTTTAATCTTTGTTCTTAAGGTTTATTGTCTTATATCGTCCATTAATTCATTGAAAGCATCATATAATTCATCAAAGGTAAAGTCTAAATGTGTTTCGGATGTTACCTCATTGTCGTTAGCCATAAAACATAGGTTGGCCTTTTCTTCTTGTTCCTCATCCGATGATGATGATGATGTATCGGAGTCCGATAGGGTGGAGACGAGGACTTTCTTTTTCTTGTACTTGCTCCTTCTTCAGCAAAGGACATCTGCTCTGAAGTGTCCCCGGCTTCTTACATCATAACATCCGATCCCTCATTTTTCCTTTCCTTACCTTTATCCTTGTGATAGGAACTTGAGGGGCCTCTCCTTTGATGAAGGACTTCTTCCGGTTGATGAATCTACGAATTTTCTTACAAGAGAGCCTCATCATCATCTCCCTCATTGTCTTCCTCTTCACTGCTGCTGCAAGATAAATCTTTGTTAGTAGAAACAGATTTGAGGGCTATTACCTTTTTCTTGTGAGAGGACTCTTCTTCATGTGTTGTTTCATTGTTAGCTCATGCGTCATGAGGGATCCAAGTAGCTCCTCGAGTGGCAGCTTGTTTAAGTCCTTGGCTTCTTGGATTGCCGTTACCTTGGCTTCCCATGACCTTGGTAACAACGAAGAATCTTCCTGACAAGTCACTGTTAGTATAATTTTTGCCAAGGCTTTTTAGGCCATTGACAATGTCAGTAAATCTAGTAAATGCAAGTGATTGTTTCATTAGAATCCATCTTAAATAATTCATACTTATGAACTAATATATTTATTTTAGATTCTTTTACTTGATTTGTGCCCTCGTGGGTCACTTCAAGTCTATCCCAAATCTCTTTTGCAGAATTGCAAGTAGAGACTCTATTGAATTCATTTCTATCTAAAGCACAATAAAGCACATTCATTGCTTTGGCATTTAGTTGTGCCTTCCTTATGTCATTGTCATCCCAATCCTTTTCAAGTTTGGGTATAGTACACCCTCTACAAAATGGATGGGATGTATGGTCCATTAGTATGGTGGTCCACATCTCATAGTCTTGGCTTGGATAAATATTCTCATCCTAGCCTTCCAATATGAGTAGTCGGATCCATTAAAGAATGGAGGTCTATGGGTGGACTGGCCCTCAATATGAGAAGATCCAAATGGGGTTGTCATTTTGATCTTTTACTCTTTGGGTAAAGAGTTCCGGCTCTGATACCACTTGTTGCCCAGATAGACAACCCAAGAGGGGGGGTGAATTGGGTTTTAAAATAATTATTGCAATTAAAATTTGTGAATAACTAATTAATACTTTTTGCAAGTGGATTAATTAGATGCTATGTGCAGTGAATGAAATGAAAGTAAGAGACAACAAAGCAATCACAAACACAAGAAATTTATAGTGGTTCGGAGCTAACCCTTGCTCCTACGTCCACTCCCAAGCCTCACTTGGGAATTCACTATAACCCCTCGGATTACAGCCGGTTGTTTTACAAGCTCACAACCTAACTTGTTGTTTTACGAGATCACAACGAACTCGGTCGGTTTTCCAGGCTCACCGACTAGAACCACCCGATTGTTTTTCCGGGATCACAATCAAACCCTTACACCGTTGGTTTCAACCTAGGCTCACCAACAAACCTTTACACCCTTGATTCAATCCCCTGATTGAATCAAGTAAGGAACAAATGGTTTGAAAACAAACAGAAAAATAAAGCTTCTTAACAAGCAGATATTCAGCGATATAAATAAGAGAGAAGTTAAGAGCCCTCAAACAAATTTATGAAGATGTAGAGGAGGGCTTCTCGAACTCGGGGTCCTCTTGAATGTCTCGAAGACTTGATGACTGAAGGAGACTTCTTTAATGCTGGGAAGAGTTGGTTGGATGGAGTTTAATGCCCTCTTCCTTCTTTTCCTTTGAAATCCTTTGGTAGGATGAAGATTCTTGTTTTCTTTGAATGGAATGTCACTTCTCTACCTTGCTACAGTTCTCTGTGGCTATTTAAGCCATTCCCCACGGAAACTAGCCGTTAGACACAATCTTCTAGCCGTTCTGCACATTCTGCACATCCTGACAATGTTTCCGTTGGGATCGGAGTCGACTCGCGCGATCTGGAGTCGACTCGGCTGCAGCAGGAGTCGACTCATGCTTTTCTGGAGTCGGCTCGGCAACTGTTCCGGATTTGAATTAAAGTGCTCTTCTCGACTGGGAGTCGACTCGACTTAACCGGAGTCGACTCCCCAAAGTCTGGAGCTGACCTGGCACTTTTGGAGACGACTCGACCAAGGAATCCAGGGATGCATTTTTCAAGTTTGCTCACTCGAGTCGACTCGGAAATTCTGGGAGTCGACTCGGCGCTCAGAGTCCGAACTCCCGATCTTCTGTCTTTTGACTCGTGCCGTCTGGAGTCGACTCGAACTGTTTCGGAGTCGACTCGGCTCTCAGTATCCGAAAAAAGTCTTCTGTCTTTTTGGGGTAGCGCTGCCTTGGAGTCGACTCGAACTGTCTTGGAGTCGACTCGCCTCTCAGAGACGAAAATACTGTCTTCTGTCTTTTGGGGTCGCGCTGTCTTGGAGTCGACTCGAACTGTCTTGGAGTCGACTCGCCTCTCAGAGACGAAAATACTATCTTCTGTCTTTTTGGGGTCGCGTTGTCTTGGAGTCGACTCGGACTTTGCAGGAGTCGACTCGGCTCTCAGTGTCCGAAAGTTGCTCTCTGACTTTTTGCCTTGTATCACACTGGGAGTCGACTCTCGCTTCCTTTGGAGTCGACCTGCCAACCATCGGAGTCGACTCGAGTTCCTCAGGAGTCGAATCGGCTCTCAGGGTCCAAAATAACTTCTCTGTCTTTCTGTCTGTTCTCAGTCGGAGTCGACTCGTAATGTACAGGAGTCGACTCGAGCCTGTGCCAGTGCTTCTGATATGCTTGGAGTCGACTCGTAATCCTCCGGAGTCGACTCGAGTCTCAGACTTTGGTTCAAATTGAGTTCTTTACTTATCCAAAATGTATTGAACCAAATCTAGAGACACTTAACCATAAATTTACAAGTATTTGACTGAAACACTAGATTGAATTCATTAGTAAACATAAGATATACTCAAATGCTTTGAGCTCATCAAAATCAAATAGGGTTATAATCAATCACTCCACACTTTCTAATTGGTGATCGAATTAAACTCTTTAATTCGATCAAACCTATAAGACAAGATTGACGTCTAGCAACGTGTCATGTCTACCCGAAAATATGAAATTTGGTAGAAATACCAAAAATATCCTTCAGTGGTAAGTGAACTAGATCGCTTTCCTCTCTATTCATTCGAATCAATCCTTTAATCAAACTGCATCCCGAATATGTATATGAGTATGAATATATGTCAAACTCAATTTCATATTCATATATTTCTCAATCTTCTAATGATAATTCGAATAATGAAACATTAGAAACTCTTTCTAATTCTCATTGTGCTTTGATCAAAGGCTTCCTGAATTATCATATGATTAGAATAAATAGGATGCGATCTTCTCTTACTAGAAGTGATTAATTCCTTGTTGACCTACTCATAACCTCGTACACAATCCACCATATCCCAAAGATGACCTCGTACATAACTTATATTGTCATGAATGAGTGGAAACCAAAAATGGATTTATGTGCACAAGATACTATGGTGATCTCAGGTCAAAGGATCAAGTTGCACAACTCCCACTAAGAGAATCATCTTTTGATATGTAAGTAAGCTTCATAAGATTTCTCTTTTGTAGGTCAATTCAGTGAACTCATTTCTCTAATGAGCACCACATCTTTGTATTAGTGTCTCCACACAAGTGATTTTGAGATCAATCACCCCTCTGCATCGAGCATACATAAGATGTGCCAGTCTTTTCGGTAAACATTGATCCCCGACTCAATGTACCAATGACTGGGAATATTTAAGATTAGGGTTTTAGGATTTAGGTCTCACTAGTATGATCTCATCATAGCCTCAAAATCATTGCCTTAATCTAAGGGGTTCATCATAAATATAATCAACAGCATATGATAAACACAATGCCTTTATTTATATTAAATGTCATGTACATGATTTGGAAATCAAAAGAAAATCCTTCACAATACATATTGTGATTGGCTTATAGGGCATCTACTCTTTCATGCAGGATAAGGATCAATGGCTACGGGATAAGGCAGATGCTCTATGATCATTTGACGATGGGATAAGGATGGAGGCTGAATAGGGGAGTTGATCCGAAACGCTGGGACTTGCTGAGATTTGTTCGAGTTGCTATCATGGCTGGCAGCGGGATGGGTCGCGAATGAAACGAATTCGGAAGAAGAGGATCACGGGATAAACTTTAATCCAGCTGGGGGAGAAGATTGCTGTGATGCGCAGAATCCTTCGCGGTTTGAAGTGAATCGCGTGTGGCTGCTGGACGAAGAGCTGAGTCCGCGTGAAGGGATGCTTCCGTGAAATTTGGGAAGATAAACTTGATCGCATTGCTGCAGAAGACGAGATCTGTGGATACGAGAGGAAAGAAACTGCTCTGTTTTGCTTTCGTGAAGGGAAGTTGAAGAAGAACGGACATGCTCATGGCTAGGGAACTCGGAAGATGCGGGAGCGAGAGGATGAAGATGAATCATGGATAAAGGGACTTGATACTGGGAAGACTCTGTTCTTGGATTCAGAAGGGAGGAAAGACACGCGGAACAAGGGATTCTTCCGTGGTCGATGGAATAATCCAAATGGGAGGAATATAGCTCACAGGATGCTTGATTTCGGAAAGATGAACTCTAGAATGCAGGGATTTTGGATAAGGAAGAGATGCTCACCGGCTGGGTTTGAGTGTTTGATTTCTTTTAGCTCGAAACAGGGGAGCTGGATAAATCTTGGATGTTATTCGGAGAAGAGGATGAGGATGCTGTTGTTAGCTTGATGTGTGAGAAGAAATCCGGATTGGGAAGAAAGGTGGATCACGGAAGAGATGAGAGCTGGAGATCCGGGATGCTGGAAGATTTGCTTGCGGATGAAGCTGATCCTATCATTGGGAAGAATATGATGAACATGAGCTGGGAAATTCGGACATGGGGATGGTGAATCGCATGAGGATGAGGAGAAAACCGTTGGGGTTGACTCGGGAGGTTGACGCTGGATGAATCCGGATGGGATGACGACTACTCCTTGGAGGATGAGCTCGGGAAGGACGTGGAGGAGTTGGATTCGGAAGTTAGGCACCGGATGGCTGGGAAAATCCAGGATGAAGGTTGAGGAAGCTGGGAGTGTCGTGGAACAAGGAGAAGAACTGGTTGCTTGATCTGAACGCGAAGGGATTGGATCACGGTTGTTCTGGGAGGAACTCATGAACGGGATGTACGTGAAATAGGGGAGCTGATCTTTATCCATGGATGCTGGAAGTGGGAGAATCAACATGGATGGGAATGATCTGTTCTTTGTCCCACGCATGGGAAAAACAATGGTTTGAGAGGCGTGGAGTTGGATGATGCAAGATGAATGGCTGAGATGGGATGAGGCTTGGGATCCGTGCAACTAAGATGGTATGCTTTGAGATCTGAGAAAAATAATTTAAGGAATTTTATTGTTTTTGAGATTAAAATTGGATCATGTGGAAAAAAAAAAGTTGGAACGAGTGGAAGAAATTTAGGTGAACATGTGAAGAGTCAGAAATTAATGGAAGCACTGGATTTTGGAGAAGAGTTCTTGGAGTCGACTTTGGAGGATGTAATTATGAAATGATGCAGTGTAGTTTAGGCTTTACCTAATTAAGCGTGACTCGACCTGCATACATTAAGCTTAATTAGTAAATAAGTAAAACTCGAATTACCTTTAATAATTTATTAAAATGCAATAATGAAGGTAACACATTTTACAAAATATGTGAATTAAAATAATGATAAGTGCTATGAATAAGATATTTTTATGCATTATTTAGCACTTATCACTACTGCTGCCAATCTACACTACAAGGACCCATATGACTAGAGACTATGTATATGTAGTCAAACTACAATAACCTCACTGTGAGTAGCCGAAGCACCGCAGGTTAAAGGACTAGTCACACTACTGCAACATCAAGCAAGTCACTAACGAGTGGATAGACATCCAAGTGACTTCTTGTCTTGGTTACGCTCAGTACCCTTGTTCTCCAATAAGCACCTGCACTATCACTTTAGTGTCCCTACACTGTGGACTCGAGTCTCGTCCATCCATAAGAAAAGCGATCTGTACACTGATCGATCAATCACCGTCCTCGTGATGATCTATTGATTAGAAGTATTTAGAAATTAATCACCAATGATACATGGCTCAAATTCTCAACTCTTGAGAATATGTATCATCATCTTATTAATTCTTTAGACGATTCATAGACACATAAACAATATGAATGAAAAGATGTCCATTTATTATTCAATAATAATAAAGTCAAGTACAAATTTATGTCCCAGAATTAATAATGTGTCCGCCAGATTGGCTTTTAGGGCATACATCTAACATGTGGGCCAATGAGCACAGATGCTAGAGGTGGTATTCATATTTTATTAAGTTTACAGACGATCTTTCGAGTACGGTTATGTCTATTTAATGAGACATAAATCTGAAACATTTGAAATGTTCAAATTATATTCGTAATAAAGTAGAAAAATAAACTAGAAAGAGTATTAAACCCTTCGATCAGATCGAGTGGGTGAATACCTTTCCAATGAGTTTTTGACATATCTGGAAGAGAATGGGATTCTTTTCCAATGGACTCCTTCTGGTACACCACAGTATAACGGTGTATCAGAAAGGAGAAATCGAACCTTATTAGATATGGTTCGATCCATGATGGAGTTTGCGAGTCTGCTCATATCCTTTTGGGGATATGCACTTGAGTCAGCCTGTTATATATTTAATAGGTTCCAAGTAAATCTGTAAATAAAACACCACATGAGATGTGGACGAAACGAAAATCGGTACTTTCTCACCTTAGGGTTTGGGGGTGTCCGGCTTATGTCAAATGTTTGAAAGCAGACAAACTTGAAGCCAAGTCTGACAAATGTTTTTTTATCGGTTATCCTAAAGAAACTAAAGGATATTATTTCTACATTGCTGAAGAACAAAAATTGTTCGTAAGCAATAGAGTTATATTCTTGGAGAAGGAAGTAGAAGCTCTAATGTTGAGCTTATGGAAGTTCAACATGTAGAAGATCCGACACCATCCACTAAACCAGTTGAGTCTGAATTGATTAGATCAAATCCAGAACCTATTTTAGATACACTATTAAGGCGATCAAGTAGAGTACCACATCAGCCGGACAGATACTACGGTTTTTTAGATCGAAATGGGGATCCTGTCGAACTTGATGAAAATGATGAGGATCTGATCACCTATATGGATGCAATGTAGAGGTATGACTCTGATAAATGGCTTGGAGCTATGCAATCCGAAATGGAATCCATGAAGGTCAATGATGTATGGATATTAGTTGACCCACCTAAAAGGATTAAATCCATAGAGTGTAAGTGGATTTTCAAAAGAAAATGGGGAGCAAACGGTCAGGTTGAGACCTATAAAGCCCGTCTGGTTGCTAAGGGATATCGCCAACGTTATGGTACTGACTATGACGAGATATTTTCTTCCGTAGCAATGCTCAAGTTCATTCGGATTGTGCTTGCGATAGTAGCACATTTAGATTATGAAATCTGGCAAATGGATATATAGACCACTTTTCTAAATGGAGATTTAGAAGAGGAAGTGTATATGATGCAACCTGAAGATTTTATATTTGCAGATGAGTCTAAGATGTGCAAGCTTCAAAAATTCATTTATGGATTAAAGCAAGCTTCACAAAGTTGGAACATACGCTTTGATAAGGTAATCAAAACATATGGCTTCATTAAGAATGAAGAGAAACCTTGCATTTATAAATGGGCAAATGGTTCAGTTATTATATTTCTTATTTTGTATGTGGATAACATTCTTTTAATTGGGAATGACATTCCTGCATTACAAGGAATAAAGGTTTGGCTATCATCTCAATTTGCCATGAAAGATTTGGGAGAAGCATCTTACATTCTAGGGATGAAGATCTATAAAGATAGATCTACAAGATTGCTTGGATTATCCCAATCCACATACATTGATACTATACTGAAGAGGTTCAGTATGATTAATTCCAAGAAAGGCTATCTTCCGATAGGCCATGGAATTAACCTCTCTAAGAGGGATTGTCCGACAACCCCTCAAGAAAGAGAGAGTATGGATAGAATTCCATATGCTTCGGCAGTGGGATCTATAATGCATACCATGACATGTACTAGACCAAACGTGGCATACTCACTAGAAGTAGTGAGCAGATACCAGTCTGATCCAGGTAGCAACCACTGGAAGGTTGTAAAAACCACCCTCAAGTATTTGAGAAATACTAAAGATCAGTGGCTTGTCTACGGTGATTCTGACTTAAAACTTGAGAGATATACCAATTCAAGTTTTCAGTCAGATCAAGATGATAGCAAGAGCATGTCAGGATATATCTTTACTCTTAAGGGTGGGGCCATATGCTAGAAGAGTTCCAAGCAGCATACAATGGCAAATTCTATATGTGAAGTAGAATACATCGCAGCATCTGATGCTGCCAAGGAAACTGTATGGTTGCGGAAGTTCATCACCGAGCCTGAAGTGACATCCTCCATTGATGGTCCAGTGCCTGTATTTTGTGACAACACTGGAGCCATAGCTCAAGCAAGAGAACCCAAAGCACATCAGCGGACCAAGCATATTTTATGTCGCTACCACCTGGTTCGAGATATCGTCGAACGAGGTGATATTGATCTTCAGAAGATTGATACAAAAGAAAATCTGGCTGACCCATTTACCAAAGTCCTAGGCATCAAAGAGTTCAACGAACACAAGTCGAAGATGGATATTAGATATTGTGCCAATTGGCTTTAGGCTAAGTGGGAGTTGTTGGAAATTGTATCCTAAGAGTCAATCATCAGTGTGCTGATGATTGAAGTTTATAAATGAACTGACAAGTTAATAAAGTGTTATTTGACATTGTTGTTCATTTCATTGTACATCTTCAAATGAATTCTTATATGATGAAGTCTTTAGGACTTGTTTTATGATAAAGGAGGATTTATCTTCAAGTCTTTAAACTTGTTCGCGACCAAATGATTTGCTGTTAATAGGACGATAGCATTGTCGAGATTAGGTCATTGTGAGATATATACGTTGGTTGTCCTCTTAACCAAGAAGTGTGGAGACACTGATATGTCACACAGATGAAGTGTAGGAGTATATTTCACTGAACGTGACCAATTTCGGAATACTCTACTATCGAGAAAGTTTCAAATGGATATGGGTATAAGTATCCCTCAGACTTGAGATCACCATAGTGACTAGCAAGCTCACTTGTGGAGTGATGAGTAAATCCCTATTTAATTTTGATGAGCTCAAAGCATTTGAGTATATTTTATGTTGTACTAATGAATTCAATCTAGTGTTTCAGGCAAATATGTGTGAATCTCTAGTTAAGTGCCTTAAGCTTTGGTTCAAAGTAATTTGGATAAGTATTGGATACAATTTGAACCAAAGTCTGCATCCCAAGTCGACTCCGAAAGATTACGAGTCGACTCCGAATGGTTTAAAGATTCTGGCACGAGGTCGAGTCGACTCCGATACTCTACGAGTCGACTCCGACTGAGAACAGACAGAAAGACAGAAAGAAGAGTTTCAGACATTGTCAGCGAGTCGAATCCAAAAGATTTCGAGTCGACTCCGATGCTTGCCAAGTCGACTCCCGACGGTTCCGAGTCGACTCCAAAGGGTAGCAGACAGAAAGATAGAACGATGGATTTTAAACCCTGTTACCGAATCGACTCCAGAAGGTTACGAGTCGACTCCGACGTTTGGCGAGTCGACTCCTAGATATGTTCGAGTCGACTCCTAGAGGAAAGCAGTCTGAAAGATAGAGAACCAATCTCAGAAATCCTATGAACGAGTCGACTCCAAGAGTTCCAGAGTCGACCCCCAAGTCAGCCGAGTCGACTCCAACTAAGCGCGAGTCGACTCCGAGGCAGATCAGTTCAATAGACAGAGAATCAGTTTTTCGGACTCTGAGAGCGAGTCATCTCCCGAAGATCTTGAGTCGCCTCTCAAGAGAGCCGAGTCGACTCCAAGAATACCTGAGTCGAGTCGAGGAAGAAAACAGAAAGAAGAATTTCTGGAACCCTGAGAACGAGCCGTCTTCTAAGTGTCGAGTCATCTCCATATATTAGCGAGTCGACTCTAGGTATGGTCCGAGTCGACTCCAGGACGGGACAAGCACTTTAATTCAAATCCTGAACAGTGGGCGAGTCATCTCCAGTAAAGCGTGAGTCGACTCCAGCAACAGTCGAGTCGACTCCAGATCGCACGAGTCGACTTCGATCCCAACGGATACATTGTCAGGATATGCAGATGGGACAGAACGGCTCCAAATCTCTCTCTAATGGCTAGTTTTCAGATGAAATCACTTAAATAGTCAGAGTGAACAGTAGAAGAAAATAAGAGAGCTATTCCATCTAAGAATTAAAGCATTTCAACCACCAAGAGCTTCCGTTGAGTAAATCCTAGAAAAAGAAGAGAAGTGCATTCAACTCAAATCTGAAAGTGCTTCCTTCGCATTCAAGGCTCTACTATTATCCTCCATCATTCGGCACATTCAAGAGGAGACCCAGAAATCGAGAAGCCCCCACTTTCTCATCTGAAATCTGTTTGAGGGCTTCTAACTCTGCTTATATTGTTCTCACACTTGCTTTTTTAGAAGCTTTCTTTGTGAACTCCCAACCTTTATTTTTCTTACTTGATTCAATCAGAGGATTGAATCAAGGGTTGTAAGGTTTGTCGGTGAGCCAAACATAAAACCAACGGTGTAAGGTTGTAGTTGGTGAACCGGAGAAAATCAACTGGGTTTGATTGTGTACCTGAGAAAACAATCGGGTGGTTCTAGTCGGTGAGCCTGTGAAAACTGACCGAGTTCGTTGTGATCTCGTGAAAACAACAAGTTAGGTTGTGAGCTTGTAAAACAACCGGCTATAATTCTAGGGATTATAGTGAACTCCCAAGTGCGGCTTAGGAGTGGACGTAGGAGCAAGAGTGGCTCCGAACCACTATAAACTTTTCTGTGTTTGTATTGGTTGTTATCTCTTTCTCTCTCTTCACTCACTGCATCTAGTAAATTAACTAATTTCCTTGCAATAGATTTAGTTAATTACTCATTATATTTTTAATTGGTCAATATTTAATTAAAACCCAATTCATCCCCCCTCTTGGGTTGTCTCCTTGGGCAACAAGTGGTACTAGAGCAGGTGCTCTTATGTCGATTGGTGTTCCAATCCTCAAAAAGAGTTAAAAATCAAGATGACAACCCTTTTGGATCTTTCCTTAGTGAGGGGAAATCCACCAATAGGCCTCCATTTTTCAATGGAGCTAACTATACCTATTGGAAGGATAGAATGAGGATATTTATCCAAGCCCAAGATTATGATGTTTGGAGCATCATAATTAATGGACTATATATTCCTTCTATCTATATTGATAACATTGCTATACCCAAGCTTGAAAAAGATTGGGATGATAATGATAGAAGGAAGGCACAACTAAATGCTAAAGCAATGAATGTTTTTTATTATGCCTTGGATCCTAATGAATTCAATAGAATCTCTACTTATAATTCTGCAAAGATATATGGGATAGACTTGAAGTGACCCACGAGGGCACAAATCAAGTCAAAGAATCTAAAATTAACATGCTAGTACACAAATATGAACTATTTAAAATGGAGTCTAATGAAACCATTTCTTGCATGTTCACAAGATTTACTGATATTGTCAACGGCTTAAAAAGCCTTGGAAAAGTTATACTAACAGTGATCTTGTCAAAAAAATTCTTCGCTCTTTACCAAGGTCATGGGAAGCCAAGATCACGACAATCCAAGAAGCAAAAGACTTGAACAAGCTGCCACTCGAGGAGCTTCTTGGATCATTAATGACACATGAGCTCACAATGAAACGACAAAGCGAAGAAAAATCCTCCCATTAGAAAAAGAAAATTACCCTCAAGTCCACTTCTTCTAACAAGGATCTTTCTTGCAGTAGCAGCAGTGAAGAAGAAGACAATGAGGAAGATGATGAAGAAGCTCTTCTTATGCGAAAATTCATAAGATTCATCAATAGAAAGAAGCCTTTCCAAAAGAAGAGAGTTTCCTCGAGTTCCTTCTACAAGGATAAAGGTAAGAAAAAGAAAAGTGAGGGAACCGGATGCTATGAATGCAAGAAGTCTGGTTATTTTAGAGCCGACTGCCCCTTGCTGAAGAAGGACAACAAGTACAAGAAGAAGAAAGCTCTTGTTACCACCTAGACTGACTCCGATAAATCATCATCATCATCGGAAGAGGAACAAGAGAAAAAGGCCAATTTCTACTTTATGGCAAATGAAAATGAGGTAACATCTAAAACACATTTAGATTTTACCTTTGAAGAATTGTATGATGCCTTTAATGAACTAATGGATGAATATAGGTCAATAAACCTTAAGAACAAAGAATTGAAGGTAACTAATCAATCCTACATTCATAAAAACGATAAATTAATTAAGGATAAGGACTCTATCGTAAAAGAAAACTTAGAACTTAAAACAAGCAACCAATTGCTAACTCAAAAAACTGGTACCTTAATTAAAGATAAAGAAAGACTTGTTGCCAAGGTGACAAGCCAAGAGGGGGGGTGAATTGGTTTCTCTTTATTTTTACTGTCTTACTTCTGTCAATTGATGAGTGAGTGAAATTAGAACAATGCACAATACAAACACACAAGAAGTATAGTGGTTCGGTGCTCTCCTAAGCACCTACGTCCACTCCCCAAGCGACCCCTTGGGAATTCACTATAATCCCACGGATTACAGTTGGATTATTTTCCGGGCTCACAATCCAAAAACTTTTACACTTTGGTTTTCCGAGATCACCAAAAATCTATGTTGGTTTTACGGGCTCACCAACGAACCTTCACAATTGGTTTTACGGGTTCACCAATAAACCTACACCGTTGGTTTTGCGGGCTCACCAACAAACCTTTACAAGGTAATTAATAAAAAAAAAGAAGAAAGTTAAAGCTTCTAGATGAGCAAATATAACATATATAAGCTACAAAGAAGAGTTTAGAGAATAGTTATTGCTTGATGAGACTTCTCTCTTCTTTGTCAAGAATGCTTCACTCTTCAAGGGTGGATGGAGCTCTTAATATCTCTTAGAATCTGCTCAACCACTTCCTTTTGACTCTTGAATGAAACACTTGGATGAAGAAGATTAGGGCACTTGTCTTCCTTGTGTAAGCTTTGATATTTTTGCAAAATGATACTTCCTCTGATGAATAGTGTCACTTTAAATAGTTTCCTTCATCCATTGGACAAGCCCCAATGGTTAGAATTCAAAAACTAGCCGTTACTCACAGTTGGAAGGTCAAAAAGTACTTCTGCAGAACTAGCCGTTATGCTTCTGCCCGTACTTGGGTCGACTCAACTTTTACTGGGATCGACCCAACTTTCACTTGGGTCGACTCAAGCATCATTGGGGTCGACCCTCTCAGAAACCACAGAACCTTGTATTTCAGCCTTCCTTCACTTGGGTCGACTCAACACTTTTTGGGTCGACTTAAGGTTCAGTTGGGTCGACTCAACTTTCACTTGGGTCGACCCTCTCAGGGTTTCCAGAGAACCTATTTTTGAATGTCATTGCCTTTGGTCGACTCATGTTTACTTGGGTCGACTCAAGTTTGGGTCGACTCAAGTTTCATTTGGGTCGATCCTCTCAGGATTTACAGAGAACTGTTTTCTTGAGGCTTGAGGATTGGGTCGACTCATCCTTTGCTTGGGTCGACCAAGTACTGTTCATCCGTGCCATTTTTGCAGAAGTGTGCCAGATGATTTCTTGATGTGCCGGGGTCGACTCAATCAATCTTGGGGTCGACTCAATCCACACTTTGCTGCAACTAAAGGTTAGATTCATCCATATAATCAATGAAATAACCTTTAAACAATTTTGAATATATGTCATGGTAGTGCTACATACTCCAAACAATGAAAATTACTATTGTCTACTTAAGAGATGTTTCACTTGAAACTTTGCCAAATTAGAATTTAGAGTTCACTATCCCTTTCCTATCGCAAATTTTATCTCATTATACTAATGTATCGAGAGTAACGGACTTATTAATGATGTATCGAATTAACTCGTAACATACTCTTAATCATTGTATTAATCATCAAAATACCACTATCATCCTCAATCTCCCCCTTTTTGATGATTACAAAATATTGAGTATGAGCCTATTGATACTTATCTTAAATTAGTTTTAGAAGGGCTCAAGTTGCTGAATTTCAGATTTTCAAATATGAGAATAAAGTCTCCCCTATTTCATCCAAATGTTGCCAATTTGAACTTATGGTCTTCTCCCCATTTGTTTTATACTTAGTTAAAGATGACACTTCAAAAATTTGAGATAATGAAAGAGTTTCAGATTATGTATCGAGGTGTGAAAGGTATGTGCCAAATTCTGAAATTCTATGTGCCAAATTCTGAAATTCGATTTAAATCTTAGACTTTAACATTTTCATTGTTACAAATTGCTCCCCCTTAAATGTATACCCTTTCCTATTATAATTTTCAACTTGTTTGTCAACTTATTTCTCTTTTTTCTTGCTTCTCCCCCTTTTTGTTATCATCAAATAGGTGCATGGGAATAGATAAGTAGACACAATAATGAATAAACATTTCAGTTTCATTGATCAAAATGGAATATTTGTAGTAAAAATAATGCCAAAACAAAACAAATACCAATGTTCCTCAATCAAAGTAACAAAGTACATGATCAACACAAAATACATATGAGAACTAGATACATATCCTAGGCTCTAATTCATAATGCTAATATCAGCCTAGGGGGTATCTAATGGCTGTGATCTAGTCTCATCCTCCTAGCATAAGTGGCGAGGAAGGTCGAGCCTGATGGGATTGAGTCTGGCGGGGAGCTCGGCTGAGCTGGATGACTCTGTGCTGAAATCTCTGACTCGCTGCCTAGGGGCACAGATGTCCATGAACCTCTCTCTCTCTCTCCGTAGAGCTCCTATCTGCTCTCTAAGATCACTAATCTCAGCAGTTCATAATATCCAATCTGCTCGTCAGTCCATCAGTGATAGTCCTCGCCTGAGCTGACATAAACTCAGTCATCCTAACTCCAAACTCATCTGTGTACCGTAGACAGATGACGAAGGTCCAGCCTCTGAAGTGCTGTAGGATGATCCGTAGGCTCTCATCCTCAGGGATGGGGTCTCCAATCTCTGATGCATCACCCTCGGTGCATCACCCTGAATCCCCAGCTCCTGCACGTACCCACTGCCCGTTCACCTTCTCATAACCTAATGCGAATAAGGATCGGTGCAGTGTATGTATCAGTGAATAGTAGATGCCTGGAGATCTCTCCCTCTAATGATATGTCATGCTGTCGGAAGATCAGGGTGAGTATCATACCATAAGGCAGGGAGACTCGGAATTGCATATTGACCTTTCTCAATCTGCCTGAGTATCATAGCTGGGAGGTTCAGGGGAATGCCCTGAATAATGTGCTCCATGACGACCAGATCTCGCTCAGAAATGAGATCAAACCCTTCCGCTTTTCGGAAACAAAATCCGACCTATGAATGTGCGAACAACCTCATTTCAGCTGAAAGAGAGCTTGCTATTACATTTTCTGAATAATTAAAGTCTTCAATTCTCAAGAATCAACTGCAAGGCTCTCAACTTATTTTCGAGCTTTTCTGGAGTTGCTCCTTCGCAGGTGGAGATGAAGCAACTCACTCAAATCTCTTCTGAAACCCTAACCCTTACCCCTCGACTTCAGATATAAGCCCTCCCATTTCCAGTTTTTAGGAAGGCATAGAACTCACGAACCAATCCTGGGTAGATCACCACATCTAGGGAGCAAAGATACTCCCATCCTTGCCTTCGGATCCATTCCCCCAATGGAACCGTTCTTGATCAAAAACTCGGAGTGGATCCTTCTCCCGTAACTGGTCTCCCCGCAAATTTCGCAAGTTGGACTGAAGGGGAGGGAGGAGGAGGAGGCTCTACACGTGTCTCACCTTGTGGAGACACTGTAGAAGCGTCTGTTAGCAAACTCTATCCGCCACCGCGGTGGTCCGTGAAACCCTCCCGGATCGCTTGGCATTGGCTCTCTTGATCCCATTTCTTCAAGATCTTGATCTAATCTACTGTTTGGAGATGATTGGAAGAGATTTAGATGTGAGAAGATAGGGTTTTCGGAAGAGGACAAAGAGAATACAGTGCCCTAGATAGGGCTCATGCGTCTCCCTTGTAACTAATGGGAGTCCCGTCATTGGGTCGACCCTAGATTTTTTTGGGTCGACTCAACGTTGGGTCGACCCCATTCTGGGTTGGGTCGACCCAAGTTCAGAAATTTTTCTTTCTCTTCCTTTTCCCTTTTTAAAAATTTTTCTTTCTTCCAATCCTTACAAATTCTTACTGGGACAATGATACATGAGTTAGAAATCTATAGATGACTAGTTTGACTAATGTTTCATGGGTTTTTAGAAATGGGAGGAGAGTATCATGATACAGCTTGCTCCTTTTTATATCTCCTCAATCAAAAGGATCACATATGCCTAATTCCCTCCTTAGCATGCAAAATCTATCTTCACTCAAAGGTTTTGTGAATATGTCAGCTAATTGTTTCTCAGTACATATATGCTCAATACATATTTCCATTTTGCACATGATCTCTAATAAAATGATATCTTATTTCAATGTGTTTGGCTTTAGAGTGCTGAACCGGATTTTTAGTAAGGTTGATGGCACTAGTATTATCACACTTTATAGGAATGTTATCTAGTTTAATTCCATAGTCCTCTAGTTGTTGCTTAAGCCATAGTACTTGAGCACAACAACTGCCGGGCTATATATTCGCTTCAGCCGTTGACAGTGCTACTGAATTCTGCTTTTTGCTAAACCATGATACTAAGTTATTTCCTAAAAATTGACATGTTCCACTAGTGCTCTTCCTATCTAATTTGCATCCAGCAAAATCTGCATCAGAGTAGGCAAGCAAATCTAGACAGGAGTCTCTTGAGTACCATAATCCTATGTTTGTAGTTCCCTCTCAAATATCTAAGGATTCTTTTAACAGCACTTAAATGTGACTCCTTAGGATCTGATTGGTATCTAGCACATATTCCCACACTAAACACTATGTCTGGTCTACTAGCAGTAAGGTAGAGCAAGGATCCAATTAATCCTCTATAAAGCTTCATATCAATACTTTTTCCTTTCATCTTTGTCTAGCTTACTAGTGGGATTCATTGGGGTGCCTACTCCCTTGTGATTTTCATTCCCAAACTTCTTTAATATTTCCTTTGTATACTTAGTTTGATGAATGAAGATACCTTCTTTAGTTTGTTTGATTTGTAACCCGAGAAAGAAATTTAGTTCTCCCATTAAACTCATCTCGAATTCTCCTTGCATTAAATTAGCAAACTCTTTGCAAAGATTGTCATCTGTGGCACCAAAAATTATGTCATCTACATATATTTGTACCACTAGCAGATTTTTGTCTTCTCTTTTAAGAAAAAGTGTTTTGTCTACATTTTCTCTACTGAAATCATTATTCAGTAGAAATTTGCTTTATGTAGTCTAAACACATGATTTGACAATTCATGATTTTCAAAACCAGGAGGTTGCTCTACATATACCACTTTCTCTATAAGACCGTTTAAGAAGGCACTTTTTACATCCATTTGATACAACTTGAAATCCATGAAACATGCAAAAGCTAGAAGTAACCTAATAGCCTCTAATCTAGCCACGGGAGCAAATGTTTCCTCAAAGTCTATCCCTTCTTCTTGATTGTATCCCTTAGCTACAAGTCTAGCTTTATTTCTTATAACTACCCTATTTTCATCTAATTTATTTCTAAAGACCCATTTTGTTCCAATTACAGAGTTATGCTTTGGTCTCTCAGCTAATGTCCATATATTACTTCTTTTGAATTGATTTAATTCTTGCATAGCATTTATCCAATTGGTGTCTTTTTCAGCTTTTTCATAAGTCTTAGGTTCTAACTGTGAAACAAAGGCAAGATAATCATTTAAATTTAGAATATATGGCAAGCAGTGCTTATAGCTTCAGCCCAAAAGTACTTTGGAAGATTTGACTCGTACAACATCGTGCGTGCCATTTCTGCCAAGGTCCTATTTTTTCTTTCAACAATCCTATTTTGTTGAGGCGTTCTAGGTGCTGAAAATTGATGTGAGATACCATTTTTATTACAAAATTCTTCGAAGTGTTGATTTTCAAATTCAGTTTCATGATCACTTCGAATTGCTATTAAAGTGAGGTTCTTTTTATTTATGATATTATTATAATATTTCAAGAATGCTGAAAATACTTCATTCTTATGTGCCAAAAGTGAAACCCATGTATATCTTGAAAAATCATCTACTATAACTAGTCCATAGTTCTTTCCTCCTAGACTCGCAGTTCTAGTGGGTCCAAATAGACGCATATGTATGAGTTCAAAAGGCCTAGTTGTTGATACTATATTCTTTGATTTGAAGGATGATTTTGTTTGTTTTCCTAATGAGCATGGTCCACAAATTTTTTCCTTTTCAAAGATCAATTTTGGCACATCTTTTATTAATTCCTTCTTGACTAGTTTTGATATTAAATCCATACTAGCATGTCCTAGTCTACGACGCCAAAGCCAACTTGTTTCATTTTTCTTTTCTTCATTAGTAATTAAACATAATCCATTTTTCTTACCTAATTCATGAAGATCTACCATGTAAATATTTATTTGCCTTTGTCCTATAAGTACAATGCTATTATCTTTAGAATTTATGATTATGCATACTGATGCTTCAAATGTGACTTTAAACCCTTTATCACAAAATTGACTTATGCTAAGTAAGTTATGTTTCAAACCATTAACTAATAAGACATTTTCTATGAAGGTAGATGGAGTAATGAAAATTTTACCCTTTTCAATGATATACCCTTTTCCATTGTCTCCATAGGTTACTACTCCACCCTTCTTAGACTCCAAGGTAACAAATTGGTCTACGTCACCGGTCATGTGTCTAGAACAGCCGCTATCTAGATACCATCGTTTATCCACCTCATTAGCTGCAAGACACCCCTGCAATCAAGATCAAGAATGAGCTTTAGGTACCCAAACTATGTTGGATCCTTTAGGGTTAGTACTTGATGTTCCTTTTGGAACCCAAACTTTCTTGGATTTAAGCTTATAATTGTTACTCATTTGTTGTAGCTAGACTTTCTATAGTTACATTCATATGTTTTATGTCCTAATTTATTGCAACAATGGAAGTTATATTTTCATTTTTAGCTTTTACAATATGCTCTTTAAGTATTTTTGTTTCCTATTTGTTTTATATCCTAATCCAGCTTTATCATATACAGCTTTTTCACTATCAGAATCATACTTAATTTGGTTGAGCTAAGTGTAAATTGTCTACTAAGGATTTATATTTTTCAGCATCTTCTTTTAACTTGACATTTTCAGCAATTAGATTCTTGGTTTCATTTGTGAGTCTCCTACTTAATGTTTCATAATTATTAGATAGTTTCAGCTTATCTTTGATAAGAGATTAATTTTCTTCTTTTAGAACTTTATTTTTATTGATCAGTTTTTTGTGTTTTTCTTGGTTTCACATTCAAGTTCAGAATCTACCTCATCGTCACTGGCCATATGGTAGATTTGGGCCGTCTCTTGATGATCTTCCTCTTCCGAACTTGATCCTCACTTTCACTCCATTCAGCCATGAAGTTCTTCTTCTAAGTTTTCTTGCCATCCAATTTAATTCGGGCAATCTATCTTAAAATGCCCGGGCTCGTTACACTCATAACAAATTGGTGTTTTCTTTTCCTTTTCTTTGTCCTTACCCTTTTCTTTGCTTGAGCTACCTTTGAAGAAGGATTTCTTTTTATGAAATCTCTTCTTACCTCTCATAAATTTTCTGAATTTTCTTCCAAGCATAGCCATTCCTTCTTCATCAAGTTCATCATCATCATCGATTCTTCCGATTCAGTTTCTTATTTTGGAGTGGTAAACTTTAGGGCAATGGTCTTCTTCTCTTAACCTCATCTTCTGAATTTTGCCTCATGGTCAACTCATGGGTCATGAGTGATCCTAGAAGTTCCCTCCAATTGCAGTGTATTGAGGTCCTTTGCTTCCTGAATTGCGGTTACCTTGGCCTCCCAAATCTTGGTAGAGGACTGAGAATTTTTCGCACCAATTCAGAGTTAGTATAAGACTTTTCTAGACTCTTTAGCCCATTTATGATTTTCGTGAAACGAGTAAACATTTCAGTTATGGACTCAGTGGATTTCATTTTAAACAACTCATACTTATTTACTAATATGTTTATCTTTGACTCCCTTAACTTGATTAGTTCCTTCATGTGTGACCTCAAGTTTATCCCAAATTTCTTTTGCGGAGATGCATGTAGATATTCTATTGAATTCACTTACATCTAGTGGCAGTAAAGTACATTTATTGCTTTAGCATTAATTGTGCTAGTCTTCTATCATTCTCATTCCATCCATTTCTGGTTTGGGAATGATAGTGCCCTCTATACTAATTGTGGGTGTGTGAGGTCCTCTAATTATAATATACCACAATTCATAGTCTGAGCTTGAATGAATTCCTCATCCTAGCTTTTCAGTATGTGTAATTAGTGCCATTAAATAGAGGAGGTCTATTTGTGGATTGCCCCTCACTCATATAACATTCCACTTGGGTTGTCACGATCTTTGTCTCTTGATGTGAGATCAACATACTATATGAGCCTTGCTCCTGATACCACTTGTTGCCCAAGGTGACAAGCCAAGAGGGGGGGTGAATTAGTTTTTCTTTATTTTTACTATCTTACTTCTGTCAATTGATGAGTGAGTGAAATTAGAACAATGCACAATACAAACACAAGAAGTATAGTGGTTCCGGTGCTCTCCTAAGCACTACTGTTAGAATACCCGCCATGCCGTAGAAAAATTTCAAAAATTTCAGATGCAGCGGAAGAGGCATGCGCAGGATCAACCGTTCATCGCATGAACGTTGTTCAAAAACCGTTCGTAGATAGATAAGGATTAAAAAACTTTTAAAATATTAGAAGATCAGATCTTCACCTTGTGCGGGTAGATGATCACCGCAAACTGATGATCGTGATTTTGGATGAAGGTTCGCTTGAAGCCGTTCAAGTGCCCGGCCTCTACGGGTATCCACACGAAGCAGGAACCGATCCAGCTTTCTATCTCCCCGGGGTGCTAGCTCCTTGCAGAGATAACTTTGATGGCTGATCTCCTCCCTTTTATCAACCCTTGATTGTGCTTGGGAGGAGGAAGAAGAAGATGAAGAAGGAAGAAGATCAAGCCCCTGCAGCCTTCTTTCTTTCCCTGCGTTGGAAGGAAGAAGGGAGGATGAAGAGGCCACCTTTCTTTTTTCTTTTGCTTGCAGCTGAACCAAGGAAAGGAGGAGGAGGGGGCCACGATTGGAGAGGAGAGAGGCTTCAATGAATGCCTAGGTCAGCCCCACGCCTCCTCTTAATAGCATGTGGAGCTCCTACTTTTAGGAGCTCCTTGATTAAATTCCAAGAGGGGCGCCGGCCCCTTCTTTGCCGCACCAAGCAAGGAAAAGGGGAGGGGCGTGTGCCCCTCCCTCATGGTTCCTGATCTCCTCTAGGAGATTAGGAAGGTCCTTTTAGGCCCTAATCTAATTAGGGTTTGGACCAAGGCGTGAACCAATTGGGTTCAATCTAGGTAGTCCTAATCCAATTAGAACTTGAATGAGCCATACTCAATTGAACCCTTCAATCCTAATCAATTAGGAGTCATCTTAATTCATTAGATTAATAATTAATTAGGATTAAGAAGTCTAATCCAATTAGGATTTATTTAATTCTAGTCCTAATCCAATTAGGACTCTAATTTGAATCCGAAGTCCTAATCCGATTAGGACTCTAGAAATCCTACTCCAAGTAGGAATCCAAATTTAATTCAAAACTTCTAATCTAATTAGGATTGTTGGAATCCTCTCCATGTAGGAATCGTAGTCCTACTCCAAATAGATTTCCCAGTCCAGTAGGATCGTCCAAGTAGAATTCAGTCCTATCCAATTAGGATCCAGTCAACTCAAGTAGGATCTTGTTTCAAGTCCAATTAATTAATTCCTTTGTTCCTTCTTCAACTATTATCAATCGAATTGATTACTTGTGATTCCTAATCACGATTCAACCATCGGATCGGTCAATGCCTCTAGTGTGTGTGACCCCATAGTTCTACTCTGACTGGTAGTGAGATATATTGTGATCTCTATCACAATATCATTGAAAACTCCTTTTCTAATGGATCGGAACGATTCCAACTCTACTCATTAGGGTTTATCGATCATCAGATAATTCCTATGAGTCCCACCATCCACCAGTGACACCTAGCAGCATGTAGTGGCTATCCAGCAGAGTAGATTGATGAACCTCTAGGTGTAGTATCATGTGATACAGTCCTTCTATCGTGGATCCCTACAGACGGAGGTCATGGATAACTCGTCAAACCCCTTCGTTTGTCATATGTCAAGATTTATTCGACTTAAGTTCGAGAGTGGAGAACTCTTTCTCCACTGTGCAATTGCCCCGGCCGAGGTCTTACGAACTCAGTCTTATAAATCACATAGGATCCTCCTTATCTATCAAGGTCGATAGATTCCTGTAGATGCATACCCTACTCCTACAGTGAACTACTGCAGCCAATCTACACTGCATGGACCCATATGGCTAGAGACCATGTATTTGTGCAGTCAAACTGTTGGGAATTGTATCCTAATGTCAATCGTCAGCATATTGATGATTGAATTTTGTAAATGAATCGACAAATTAATAAAGTGTTATTGGCATTATTCATCATTTCATCTTCAATGAACTCTTATATGATGAAGTCCTTAGACTTATGTTATGATAAAGGAGGATTTATCTTTGAGTCCTTAAACTTGTTCGCGACCAAATGATATGTTGTTACTAGGACGACAGCATTATCGAGATTAGGTCGTTGTGTGACATTACGTTGGTTGTCCTCTTAACCAAGGAGTGTGGAGACACTGGTATGCCACACAGTGAAGTGTAGGAGTACATTTCACTAACGTGACCAATTCCGGAACGCTCTACTGTCGAGAGATGTTTCGAGTGGATATGGGTATAAGTTTGGCCCTCTGACTGAGACCGCAACCTGTGACTAGCAAGCAACTCACTGTACTTTGGTACCGGACTACCTGAATTTCTAATTCAGTGACGGAAGGTCACTGGGTGCAGTCAAGTACTTGCGTAGTCAGTTGTGAGTCAAGATAGAATTGACCCCTCCTGAAAACAGGAGATAATGTCTTGTGATTAATTTAGCAAAACTTGGCCAGGGTAATCCCAGTGACGAGTCACGGGATATCTAAAGTTAATCACATAATGGATGTACTAATTATAGGGTTGACAGTGAGCTCTAAGTCATCCTGGCATTAGGAGTCAAAGGGATTGAATTATACAGTAACCATAGTTCAGGGTTCCAGAATATTTGCTTCGCATATATTCGACCTATCCGGACGTTGGGTACATTGTAGATGGTCACATCGATTAGTGTAGAAAATTGTTCCTATACTACCGGCTTAGGTTCGAACCTATGAGGTCACACGCATAGAAGATTCCTAATTGATCAAGAAAGCTGGTGAATGATTAAGAATCATTCAGGGGTAATTTGGTCAATTGATTGACAAATTATCTTATAAAATAATTAAAGTAATTATTGAAGGATTAATTAGTAATTAAATTACTAATAAACTCAATTTGATTGAGTATTGTGCTAAGGATGAGCCAAATTGAATTGGATTCAAGTTTGGGCTCAATCAGGGTTTTGACCTGATTGGATTAGGTCAGAACCAAAAAGGACTTAAGCTAATCAAATTAATTTTAAATTAATTTGTTCTTAATTGGGGATTGACCTAATTGAATTAGGTCCAACACAAAGTAATAATTCAATTTGATTGAGGTTGCATGAGCCAAAATTGAATTGGATTCAATTTGAGCTCAATCAGGGTCTGACCTGATTAGATTGGGTTCAACCAATTGCTTTGTTTTAATTCGGGTTTGACCAAATTTGATTAGGTGCAACCCAAGGGGATTAGGCTTAGATGATGTGGCAATTATTAGTGACATGGAATTGGATTTCATGAATTTTAAATAAACCAAAATTATTGCATGGCACATGGACCCATTGCTTGACACATGGCGACATTGTTTGTTATTTGAATTTAAATTCAACATTAAGCAATGTGTTAAATGATTTTAATCACTCAAACATCAGCCAAGGTGGCGTTGAGTTTTTGAATGGATTAAATTCGAATTTCCAAGAGGTGATTTTGAAATTATGAAGTGTTTTACCTTGCCGTATGGATTTCAAATTCCTTCCCTCTTGCGACATGTGTTTAAAATTTGAATTTAAATCAGATTTGGTTGAGATCTGATTTGGGGTTGTTCCTATTTTCCTTTTGCATGTGCCAACTAAAAGAGGTTTTTCTGAAAATAAAATTTTCGAATTTTGAATGAAAATTCGGAGGCCATTAAAAGGGGTCAAACATGGCACCAAAAACTACATCCATTGCAGCCTTCTTCCTCACCCGCCTCCTCCTCCTCTCTTCTCCATTTTAGATAGGGTTTTCAGGGTGAATATCTAGAAGATTCAAGATCAGATCTGAGTCCTCTACTTTTCCTTACAAACCTCATCTCTATCTGCTTCAAGACGATGATCAAGAGTTGATTGGAATCCCGAGCGGGCAGATTTCAGCTTTCAAGTGTTCTGCAGCTGCTAGCACTGTTGCGGAAGAAGATCCTTCAGGACTTCGCGTGTACTTATCGTAGAGGCCATTCGTGTGGCGTGGCTGCGAAGTCAAGAATCAGATTCACAACTTTCATCCATCATAAAAGGTATTTAATCTAGCATTAATCATTTATTATGGTGTCAAGGTCTAAGGTCCGAATTTCTCGAGGTTTTACCCTCTTTTGGGGCTCCTCACGGAGATATCTCCAGAATCCATTCGATGGATATTCGGAGATTAATTGGAATAGAGTTTCTTAAGTTTCAGATCTGATAGTTAATCATGCATAAAAATTTTGCATAATTGTTTAAACGATTCCGGCATAATCCTATAGTGTCTTAAGGTGCTGATTCTAGATTTGATCTTGTAAGCATGCATGAATAAATTGTTTGATTCGGTATTTCCGCTGCGTTTTGAAAACTTAAAAAGAACTACGTATGGCTTGATCCCTTATGAAGGAGTACGTAGGCAACCCGATCAGGTTCAGCCATGGTTTTCAAAAAAAAAAAAAAATTCAGCATGCTAAACACCGAAGAACCTAGGATTCACTTTCAGTGGTATCAGAGCCAGGTTTATGTTTAAACTTTTATGTTTTAATTCTTGCAATTAAATCTGAAATCATTAACATATTTAGATTAGATCTAAAGTGCTTTTTATGATTGATTTAATTGCTGATTATGCATGATTAAGTAGATCTGAAATTTTGGATGCATATGATGCATGTTTGTGTTAGGATTAGTAACATGAATAAATCTGAAATCATAATATGTTTAGATTAGATCTAAATAAGTTTATGATTCATATGATCTCTGATTTTAATGAACAAATCAGATCTGAAATAAAAGTGAGAAAACAAATACATAAGATGTATGTTGTTTGTATTAATTCATGTTGTTATGTATATGTGATGCATGAACATAAAACATAATGACTTAAACATGAATTAAATCTGATTACATGTGATTAATTACAAAAACTCAGATCTGAAAATGTGTCTTAAGAACTGAAAGATTGTAATTAATATGTAATTAAAAAGAATATGCAATGATCAAAACTTTCATAAGTCTAAACTTAATTGAGAATTAATGTATGAAATAGAATTTGTAACTCAATTAATTGACATTGCATTAATTCTTTGGGCATATGGGGTTAGCTTGAATCAAGTTCTTAGGATTGGGGTTAGACCTAAGGTTAGAATCAAACATGGGTCTAATTAGAGTTAATTGATCAAATCTAATTAAGTAGTAACTGATTAGGTCAAGAGAAACTCTAGGTTAAATATAATAGTTTGTAGATTGATCAATTCCATGTCTTTGATTAGACCAAGATGGAACTTGATTTAGGCTCAAAGGTGTAGCCGAGTCATTTGAGTAATCAAATCAAAATTGATAACCAGTCGGTGTCTAAGGTAAGTTTGGCCAGTTTTGACCGGTGGTTTTTAATTGGGAGCTACTCGCACTGATTCGTCTTGGTCGAGTTAATGGCATATCCTTCCACCGATCTCACTTACCTGACCGACATGGTCAATCACATTTTGATTGGGATCACTTAATGATTCGAGTTAGCCCATGCCTTAAGGAAAAATCAGTATGACTGATTTAGGTGTCTCCTTAACGGTTTGAGTCCTAATCTGATTTGGTGAAGTCAGTGGGAGAAATTAGACTAACCGGATCTTCTCATCTATCCTAATTATGAAATCCTCTAAAATTATTAGGTCCTTAAAATGAAATGGTTATGGAGATAACTAGGTCATAGCCTCCCATTAAGTTGGGTGATAATGGGTCCAATGTTTTGATAATTATTGGAGGCCGCCAACACGCCTGGTACTTATCAAGCATTTGGAATTGTCATTCAATATATGATGAGTTAAGTGTACCTTCAATAAGGCGGTCAGGTGAGCCGAGCCACCACTCGGGGCTTTGGTCGTCTATTAGTTGATTAGACTTAACCCTATCATTTAATGGTTGGATCTGACTAGGGTATTCGGTGGAGGCGCCACACGCCTGCCGGAAAAACCTTGGGCAAAATTATCACTAGAAGTTGCTTTGGTGAAAGCAATTGGTTAAGAACCTACCAATAGGTGCATATGGGTTGGCCGAGCCACACTCGGGCCTATATGGGATCTATTGGGTTCTAGTGCCCACTAAAAAATTAGGAGTAATTTTTCGAATTAGGAGGTAGAGGCTACCAATTTGTATAAAATAGTGGGAATATCTTTAGACTAAAGTCCAAGTCTACTGTGTTTAGTCAATTCATATACTAATAGCCAAATTTTCTTTTTATGCAGAAATGGCCACTAATTTATCACTTCGCTCATTGTTGGACAATGACAAGTTGACTGGTCCAAATTTCAATAATTGGCATAGGAAACTGAAAATAGTGCTAGAGCATAAGAGGATCCTTTATGTGATAACGGATCAAGCACCTGAGCAGCCCGCTGCTAATGCATCAAGATCGGGCCAGAGACACTTATCAGAAGTGGCTCAGTGACCGGATCACTGTTCGATGCATCATGTTGGCAGCAATGAGGTGATGAGGTTTAGTAGGCGTTTTGGAGAATACGCAGCCGGAAGATATCATTCAAGTGTTGAATGAATCATTCGGCGTTCCTGACGACGTTGAGAGGCACAAAACTAGTTGTGCCATCTTCAGCGCCCCGAATGAAAGATGGGACCTCGGTAACTGATCATGTACTGTACATGATTGGAGTTGATCGAGCGTCTAAGCTCTCTTGGCTTTTCCCTTCATGATCAATTAGGGAAGGATGCCATACTAAACTCATTGCCTGGATCATACCGTCCTTTTCTCACTCATTTTCGTATGACGAAACTTGTAGTGAATTATCACCAATTGTTGGGGGTTACTACAGACGTTTGAGAATGATCACCAACTTCTTAAGAAGACGGTGAATTTTAGTGGGAGGTTCATCCAAGGGTCGCTCCTTTAAGAAAGGGGAAAAAGAAAAATAAAATCCAAAACGAAACAGGTGCACCATGCTCAGCCTAGTCAGAAAAAGAATAAAAAGGCTGATCAGAGCCAAGGCGGAGTGCTTCTTCTGCAAGAAGCAAGGACATTGGAAGAGGAACTGTCCTCTTTACATTGCATCCCTCGATCCCGAACCGGCCTAAGAAAAGTGGGCAATCAGTTGCCAATCAAGGTACTTATATGATAACACCTTGCAATTTTTCTATTTGTGATAATTCGACCTGGGTATTGGATACCGGTAGTCCTTTTAATATTTGCAATTCGTTGCAGGGGCTACAAGTCAGTAAGAGGTTTGAAGAAGGAGAAAGGTTCCTGAATGTTGGAGATGGAAGACCAGTTCCAGTTCTAGCTTTAGGAATTCTTAAACTTGAATTCAGCTCTCATGTAAATGTCCTTAGTGATTGTCACTATTGTCCAAGTTTTCTATTGAATATCATTTCTGTAGGCCTTTTGGCCAAAAATGGTTATGAAATATCAATAAAAAAGGATTATTGCAATGTCATTTGGAATGGTGTTGTTGTAATGAATGGAATTCTGAGTAATGGCATTTACATTTTGTCACAGCCTGTCATGTAATGTATAAATCCAATAAGCGCCCTAGAATAGATAATGTCACGGATGTCTACATTTTGGCATCATAGGCTAGGTCATATTAACAAGAATAGGATGAACAGGTTAAGTAAAGAGGGAATCCTTGATGTTAATGATTGTGAATCATTGACAACCTGTGAATCATGTCTTCTTGGTAAAATGACCAAATCACCTTTTACCGAAAAAGGTGAACGAGCCAGTGATTTATTGACCCTTGTACATTCTGATGTATGTGGGCCAATGAGCACAGATGCTAGAGGTGGGTATTCATATTTCATTACGTTTACAGACGACCTTTCTAGGTATGGTTATGTTCTATTTAATGAGACATAAATCTGAATCATTTGAAATGTTCAAATTATATCGTAATGAAGTAGAAAAACAAACTAGAAAGAGTATTAAAACTCTTCGATCAGATCGAGGAGGTGAATACCTCTCCAGTGAATTTTGACATATCTAGGAGAAAATGGGATTCTCTCCCAATGGACTCCTCCTGGTACACCACAATATAATGGTGTGTCAGAAAGGAGAAATCGAACTCTGTTAGACATGGGTTCGATCCATGATGGAGTTTGCTAATCTGCCCATATCCTTTTTGGGGATATGATCTTGAGTCAGCCTGCTATATTCTAAATAAGTTTCCAAGTAAGTCTGTAAATAAAACACCACATGAGATTGTGGACTGGACGCAAGCCGATGCTCTCTCACCTTAGGATTTGGGGGGTGTCCGGTGTACGTCAAACGTTTGAAGACAGACAAACTTGAACCCAAGTCTGACAAATGTTTCTTTGTTGGTTACCCTAAAGAAACTAAAGGATATTACTTCTACTTTGCTGAAGAACAAAAATTGTTCGTAAGCAATAGAGCAATTTTCTTAGAAAAGGAATTCCTTGGTGAAGGAACAAATAGCTCTAATGTTGAGCTTAGAGAATTTCAACATGTAGAAGATCCGACACCATCTACTGAACCAGTTGAGTCGGATTTGATTAGATCAGATCCAGAACCCATATTAGATGCACCATTAAGGCGATCGGGTAGAGTACCACGTCAGCCGGACAGATACTACGGTTTCTTGGTCCGGGATGGGGATCCTATCGAACTTGATGAAAACGATGAGGATCCGATCACATATATGGATGCAATGCAGAGGTATGACTCTGATAAATGGCTTAGAGCCATGCAATCCGAAATGGAATCCTTGAAGGTCAATGATGTTTGGACATTAGTTGACCCACCCGAAGGAATTAAATCCATAGGGTGTAAGTGGATATTCAAAAGGAAACGGGGCGCAGACGGAAAGGTAGAGACCTATAAAGCCCGTCTAGTTGCCAAGGGTTATCGTCAACGTTATGGTATTGGACTATGACGAGACGTTTTCTCCTGTGGCAATGCTCAAGTCCATTCGGATTGTGCTTGCGATAGCAGCACATTTAGACTATGAAATCTGGCAAATGGATGTAAAGACCGCATTTCTAAATGGAGATTTAGAAGAGGAAGTGTATATGATACAACCTGAAGGTTTTACATCTGCAGATGAGTCTAAAGTGTGCAAGCTTTCAAAAATCCATTTATGGATTAAAGCAAGCTTCACGGAGTTGGAATATACGTTTTGATAAGGTAATCAAAACATATGGCTTCATTAAGAATGAGGAGGAACCTTGCATTTATAAATGGGCAAATGGTTCAGTTATTATATTTTTTATTTTGTATGTGGATGACATTCTTTAATCGGGAATGACATTCCTGCATTACAAGGAATAAAGGTTTGGCTATCATCTCAATTTGCCATGAAGGATTTGGGAGAAGCATCTTACATCCTAGGGATGAAGATCTATAGAGATAGATCTAGAAGATTGCTTGGATTAATCCCAATCCACATACATTGATACTATACTGAAGAGGTTCAGTATGATTAATTCCAAGAAAGGCTATCTTCCGATGGGCCATGGAATTAACCTCTCTAAAAGGGATTGTCCGACAACCCCTCAAGAAAGAGAGAGTATGGATAGAATTCCATATGCTTCGCAGTGGGATCTATAATGTATGCCATGACATGTACTAGACCAGACGTGGCATACTCACTAGGAGTAGTGAGCAGATACCAATCTGATCCAGGTAGCAACCACTGGAAGGTTGTAAAAAACCATCCTTAAGTATTTGAGAAATACTAAAGATCAGTGGCTTGTCTATGGTGATTTTGACTTAAAACTTGAGGGATATACTGATTCAAATTTTCAGTCAGATCAAGATGATAGCAAGAGCGTGTCAGGATATATCTTCACTCTTAAGGGTGGGGCCATCTGCTGGAAGAGTTCCAAGCAGCATACAGTGGTAGATTCTACATGTGAAGCAGAATATATCGCAGCATCTGATGCCGCCAAGGAAGCTGTTATGGTTGCGGAAGTTCATCACCGAGCTTGGAGTGACACCCTCCATTGATGGTCCAGTGCCTGTATTTTGTGACAATACTGGGGCCATAGCTCAAGCAAGAGAACCCAAAGCACATCAGCGGACCAAGCATATTCTACGTCGCTACACCTGGTTTGAGAGATCATCGATCGAGGTGATATTGATCTTCAGAAGATTGACACAAAAGAAAATCTGGCTGACCCATTTACCAAAGTCCTCGGCATCAAAGAGTTCGACGAACACAAGTCGAAGATGGGTATTAGATACTGTGCCGATTGGCATTAGGCTAAGTGGGAGTTGTTGGAATTTGTATCCTAAATGTCAATTCGTCAGCATATTGATGATTGAATTTTGTAAATGAATTGACAAATTAATAAAGTGTTATTTGGCATTATTATCTTCAAATGAACTCTTATATGATGAAGTCCTTAGGACTTATGTTATGATAAAGGAGGATTTATCTTTGAGTCCTTAAACTTGTTTGCGACGAAATGATATGTTGTTACTAGGACGACAATATTATCGAGATTAGGGTCGTTGTGTGACATATACGTTGGTTGTCCTCTTAACCAAGGAGTGTGGAGACACTGGTATGCCACACAAGTGAGTGTAGAAGTATATTTCACTAAACGTGACCAATTCCGAAACGCTCTACTGTCGAGAGATGTTCCGAGTGGATATGGGTATAAGTTTGGCCCTCTGACCTGAGACCGCAACCTGTGACTAGCAAGCAACTCACTGTACTTTGGTACCGGACTACCTGAATTTCTAATACAGTGACGGAAGGTCACTGGGTGCAGTCAAGTACTTGCGTAGTCAGTTGTGAGTCAAGATGGAATTGACCCCTCCTGAAAACAGGAGATAATGTCTTGTGATTAATTTAGCAAAACCTTGGCCAGGGTAATCCCAGTGAGGAGTCACGGGATATCTAAAGTTAATCACATAATGGATGTACTAATTATAGGGTTGACAGTGAGCTCTAAGTCATCCTGGCATTAGGAGTCAAAGGGATTGAATTATAACAGTAACCATAGTTCAGGGTTCCAGAATATTTGCTTCGCATATATTCGACCTATCCGGACGTCGGGTACCATTGCTAGATGGTCACATCGATTAGTGTAGAAAATTGTTCCTATACTACCGGCTTAGGTTCGAACCTATGAGGTCACACGCATAGAAGATTTCCTGATTGATCAAGAAAGCTGGTGAATGATTAAGAATCATTCAGGGGTAATTTGGTCAATTTGATTGGCAAATTATCTTATAAAATAATTAAAGTAATTATTCAAGGATTAATTAGTAATTAAATTACTAATAAACTCAATTTGATTGAGTAATTGTGCTAAGGATGAGCCAAATTGAATTGGATTCAAGTTTGGGCTCAATCAGGGTTTTGACCTGATTGGATTAGGTCAGAACCAAAAAGGACTTAAGCTGATCAAATTAATTTTAAATTAATTTGTTCTTAATTGGGGATTGACCTAATTGAATTAGGTCCAACACAAAGTAATAATTCAATTTGATTGAGTTTGCATGAGCCAAAATTGAATTGGATTCAATTTGAGCTCAATCAGGGTCTGACCTGATTAGATTGGGTTCAACCAAATTGCTTTGTTTTAATTCGGGGTTTTGACCAAATTTAATTAGGTGCAACCCAAGGGGATTAGGCTCAGATGATGTGGCAATTATTGGTAACATGGAATTGGATTTCATGAATTTTAAATAAACCAAAATTATTGCATGGCACATGGACCCCATTGCTTGACACATGGCGACATTGTTTGTTATTTGAATTTAAATTCAAACATTAAGCAATGTGTTAAATGATTTTAATCACTCAAACCATCAGCCAAGGTGGCGTTGAGTTTTTGAATGAATTAAATTCGAATTTCAGGAGGTGATTTCGAAATTATGAAGTGTTTTACCTTGCCGCATGGATTTCAAATTCCTTTCCTCTTGCACATGTGTTTAAAATTTGAATTTAAATCAGATTTGGTTGAGATCTGATTTGGGTTGTTCCTATTCCTTTGCATGTGCCAACTAAAAGAGGTTTTCTAAAAATAAATTTTGAATTTTGAATGAAAATTCGGAGGCCATTAAAAGGGGTCAAACATGGGCACCAAAAATACATCCATTGCAGCCTTCTTCCTCTCCCGCCTCCTCTCCTCTTCTTCTCCATTTTAGATAGGGTTTTCAGGGTGAATATCTAGAAGATTCAAGATCAGATCTGAGTCCTCTACTTCCCTTACAAACCTCATCTCTATCTGCTTCAAGACGATTGATCAAGAGTTGATTGAATCCCGGCGGGCAGATTTCAGCTTTCAAGTGTTCTGCAGCTGCTAGCACTGTTGCGGAAGAAGATCCTTCAGGACTTCGCGTGTACTTCTCGTAGAGGCCATTCGTGTGCGTGGCTGCGAAGTCAAGAATCAGATTCACAACTTTCATCCATCATAAAAGGTATTAATCTAGCATTAATCATTTATTATGGTGTCAAGGTCTAGGTCCAATTCCCCGAGGTTTTATCCTCTTTTGGGGCTCCTCACGGAGATATCTCCAGAATCCATTCGATGGATATTCGGAGATTAATTGGAATAGAGTTCTTAAGTTTCAGATCTGATAGTTAATCATGCATAAAAGTTTTAGCATAATTGTTTAAACGATTCCGGCATAATCCTATGTGTTCTTAAGGTGCTGATTTTCTAGATTTGATCTTGTAAGCATGCATGAATTAAATTGTTTGATTCGGTATTTCCGCTGCGTTTTAAAACTTAAAAAGATCTACGTATGGCTTGATCCCCCTTATGAAGGGGTATGTAGGCAACCCGATCAGGTTCAGCCATGGTTTTCAAAAAAAAAAAAATTCAGCATGCTAAACACCGAAGAACCTAGGATTCACTTTCACAAACTACAATAACCTTACTGTGAGTAGCCGAAGCATCGTAGGTCAAAGGACCAGTCACACTACTGCAACATCAAGCAAGTCACTGACGAGTGGATAGACATCCAAGTGACTTCTTGTGTTGGTCACGCTCAGTACCCTTGTTCTCTAACAAGTACTTGCACAATTGCTCCAGTGTCCCTACACTGTGGACTCAAGACTCGTCCATCAAAGAAAGCAATATGTGCACTAATCTCAGCGGATCAATTACCATCCTCGTGATGATCTTTCGATCAGGGGCAATTCAGGAATTAATCACCAATGACACATGCCTCAAATTCTCATCTGTTGAGAATATGCGTCATCATCTTATTAATTCCTTGGACGATTCATGGACACATAAGAACATGAATGAATAAGATGCCTTTTATTTATTCAATAATAAATAGTCAAGTACAAAATTATGTCCTAGAATAAAATAATGCGTCAGCCAAATTGGCTTCTAGGGCATACTTCTAACAATCTCCCACTTGCACTAAAGCCAATTAGCCATAAATCTAAGCCCCATCTTCTGAAGATGCGTTTTAGTTTTCTGCTGACTTATCTGCTTAGTGAATGGGTCCACCACATTTCCTGTGGAGTCTACTTTTTGATCCTCTACTTATTTTTCTCGAGGTAGTCGCTTATTAGGTTAAACCTCTCTATGTGCTTCGGTTTCTGGTGAGACCTTTGGCTCCTTAGCTAGTGCTATGGTGCCTTTGTTATTGCAGAAGAGTGCTATGGTATCTGATGGCATTACACCTAATTCTGCAATGAACCTTTTAAACCAAAAGGTTTCGACTGCACCCTTAGAGACGGCTTAACATTCGGCTTCTAAGGTAGAATCTACAATGATTGGTTGTTTGGAACTCTTCCAATTTACTAAACCATTATTGCACATATTCTGATGTAGACTTTCTATCATCAATATGTGTGCATCCTTCTATCTTCAACTCTGATATTCTTCCAAAGACCAAGAATAAATCTTTAGTTCTTCTTAAGTACTTAAAAATATTCTTCACAGTTATCCAGTGCTTCTTGCTTAGATTTGACTGATATATGCTCGTGACACTCACATCATATACTATATCATTTCACGTACATAGCATGGTATACATGAGGCTCCCTATAGCCGAAGCATAAGGGATCTTGCTCATCCGCTGAATCTCTTCAGATGTGTTAAGGCACATCTTCTTGGAGAGATTTATCCCATGCCTAAGGGGTAATAATCCCTTTTTAGAGATTTCCATGCCGAGCCTCTTTAGCACTCCCTCTATATACATATTCTGTGACAGGACAAGCATTCTTTTAGATCTATCTTTATAGACCTTTATTCCCAAAATATAGGATGCTTCCCCAAGGTCTTTCATGGAGAACTCTTTTAACAACCAGACCTTGACCGAGGTTAGCATGGGAATATCATCCCCTATCAGGGGATGTCATCCATGTACAGTACGAGAAATACGACAGCACTCCCACTAACCTTTTTATAAACATACGGTTCCTCTTCATTTTTGATGAAATCAAATGTTTTGATTGCATCATCGAAATGAGTGTTCCAACTCCGAGATGCTTGCTTTAGTCCTTAGATGGACCTTTGCAGCTTGCAGACCTTGTGATCTCCATTACTGGAAGTGAAACCCAAAGGCTGTTCCATATAGATATCTTCATTAAGATATCCATTCAGGAATGCAGTTTTCACATCCATCTGCCAGATTTCATAATCATGAAATGCTACAATGGCAAGCAATGTTCGGATGGATTTTAACATGGCTACAGGTGAAAAAATCTCCTGATAGTCAATGCCTTCGCGTTGACTATACCTTTTCGCCACTAGCCTTGCTTTATAGGTCTCTACCTTTCCATCCGAACCTATCTTCTTTTTGTAGATCCATTTGCATCCAATAGGTACAATACCTTCTGGTGGATCTACTAGGGTCTAGACTTGGTTGGAATGCATGGAGTCTAACTCCAACTATTTCTCGAAATCGATATCAGATATCGCCTCGTCATAGGTTTTGGGATCCTGTATGTGATCCCTATCTCCCACTAGGAACATTTTTTCGGTATCCTCTTCTAGTATACCTAAGTATCTATCGGGAGGATGGGAGACCCTACTAGATTTGCGAGGTGATTGAGGGACATCGTGTACTGGCTTAATATAAATAGGTTCTATAGGCACAATGGTTCGTTGCTATTTAGAGACTTTCTCTTCAAGCTCAATTTTCCTCCCACTGTCTCTGTCAAGGATAAACTATTTCCATGAAGATAGCATCTAGGCTCACAAACACTTTGTGATCCTTTGGGATGAAAAGTCGTATCCTAATGACTCTTTAGGATATCCTATAAAACGAGCATTAATTGTCCTATCCTCTAGCTTGTCTGCCTATAGTCGCCTGACGTGGGCCGGACATCCCCAAATCTTGAGATGGCCAAGATTTGGTTTCTTACCATGTCATATCTCATATGGTGTGGTAGGAACGGACTTTAGAGGGAACTCTATTCAATAAGTAAATAGCTGAAAATAGGGCATCTATCTAAAGAAACAAGGGTAAATTAGTGAAGCTCATCATGGACCGGACCATATCCAATAGAGTCCGATTCCTCCTCTCTGACACTCCATTGAGCTGAGGTGTACCAGGAGGAGTCTATTATGAAACTATACCATTCTCCTTGAGATAATTACGAAACTCTCTATTAAGGTGTTCACCTCCTCGATCTGATCGAAGAACCTTAATGAGTTTTTCTGTTTATTTTTCTACTTCATAGCTTAACTCTTTGAAACTTTCAAAAGTTTCAGATTTGTGTGTCATACACATATCCATACCGTGAGTAATCATCGGTAAATGAAGTAAAAATTACAACCCCTAGCTTGCACATCGAATGGGCCACACATATCAGTGTGTACTTGGGTAAGTATTTCAGTGGACCACCCTGTATCCTGCAAAGGATAATTTGGCCATCTTTCCTTGAAGGCAGAATTTACAAATCAAATATGACTCGAAAGTCAATGAGCCAAAAAGCTCATATTTCTCCAATTTGTTTATTCTGTCTTCTCCTATATGGCCAAGCCTGAGGTGCCACAAATACTTTAGATTTATTTCATTTTTGGATCTATTAGATCCTATGGTATTTACTGTTTGCTCAGATACATTCACAGATACATCCATATGTATGTGATAGAGACTGTCAATCATAAAACCACGTTGAATCAATTTATTTCTCAAATAAATGGAACAGTAGTCTTATAAAAATCTTTCTGTGCTAAACAAGATACAGAAATCAAATTTCTGCTAGCAACAGGTAACAATCCCTAAGTATCCTGAGCATATCTGACATACCTTCTGAAGGTCTGTCACCCTTCATGTTTTTATGCTTTCCATGTATGTAGGACAGTTCCTCTTCCAATGGCCATCCATGATGCAAATGAAAACATTTTTCCTTGCAATTGGCCTTTTTCTTGAAACTTCCTTACTTGGCGTTTTCTCAGTCTTCTGCTTCTTCGCAGGCTTCTTCTTCTTTCAAATAGACTCTCTCTTGGAATTAGAAACCAACTCGACAGCGAGAACGATGCCCCTTGAACTCTTCAAGGTCCCTAAGGTAGTTATCAATTTATTTAACAATTCTATTTTGGTGCATACAATCTTGTTCATATGATAATTTACTATAAACTGTTCATACGAAGCTAGAAGGGATTGTGGGATCAAATCCGTTTGCAATTCCTTGTGCATGGTCATGCCGAGCTTCTCAAGCTTCTCTAAATCCTTTATCATGGTCAAACCATGATCATGGATAGACTGCCCATCACGCATCTTGGCTTTGAAGAGCCTCTTGGACATTCAAACCAAGCTGCGTGACTCTGATCACCGTACAACTCTTGCAGGTGTTTTAATGTGTCCTTGGAAATCTTCATGTTCTCATGCTGTCATTATAATTTATTGGACATGGATGCCATTATGTAGCACCTAACTTTATTGTCATTGTTCGTCCACTTGGCATGCATCTTATGCTGATCAGTGATCGGACAGATTGGTAATACAGGGATTCCATGGTCTAGCTCATACCCTAATTTCTCACAATTCAAAACTATTTTGAAATTTGCTGAGCCAGTCTTTATAATTGGGTTTGGTCAAACGATTGTTCTATAGGATATGAGTTAAAAATCTAGAAGCTGACATTATAATCCTCATAGAGTAAAGATTCTAGTTAGAATTTTGTACTTGATCCTTATTTGTTCTAGGGCCTTTTAGAACAAATGTACCTCCCACTATTTTCTCGAATTCCTCCCACTCCTCTGGTAGGAAACAGAAATCCTACGCGACTAGGATTTCTAGTAGGTACTGCGGTCTTACCAATCTACATGGCACTTCACCTAACAGTTATTGGTGACACATAGATGGATGAATGTACAACTCTTGTACAATGCTTCTCAAGCATGTTGCAGTGCAACTTGGTCTCTAAGCCATGAAGACCTCACCTAACAGTTATTGGTCCCATTTCTTAGTTAAGTCAGACCTACCTTATAACCGTAGGAATAAAGTCGTCATTGGGTCCTCACCTAACAGTTATTGGTGCCCAACCCCACCTTTACCCTACAACATCTCATGTCTATAGAGAGGTCCAGCCCTCCAATGCAACTTGCCCACTGTATCCAGCCGAGACAAATCAACATCAGAAAGACCTTAGCAGCTCTACTATAGTGGAAGACCTATTGACTTAATATTGGTTAATCAGGTCTTAGTGTTTGCAACTTGAGCTCTTCATAAGAGGTAATCGAACAATTGGCCAGGTAAGCAGGTGGGAGGCTCTCCTTACTCAGAGAGTATGGTCCTAATTAAGTAACCACCTTTCATGCTTTCCTAGACACCAATTAGATCAATTAATCTAATATGACTCGCTCATGTTGGTTCACTCTCGACTTGATTGAGGAGGTTTTAATTTAGGTCTCATTGGGTTTGCTACATCACATGTAAACCTATCTACCCGACTCTCATTCACATCACATGCAAATGGCACATCACAGGCAGTTATAATCGCAGCATCAAATAAAGCTAAACTTTAAATAGGTGATGATCATGGATTCTAATTAGGTCGTATTACAAGCACATGCACGTCAATCGATCAACTGATCTTCAACTCTTGAATTGGTTCCAAGCCTCCTTGACTCGATCCTTGATCAACTCTTGATCCCATCGCCATCAACCACTTGGATCGCCGTTCATCTCATGCCTTGTCTTCAACTTGATCATTGACGTACATCACATCACAGAAATACAACCAGATATAAAATAAAAATAATAATCAATTACATCCCCTTTTAGGAGGCACGCAGGCATCTCAAAACATCAAATAAGATGCATGCAAGCATCTGAAAAATTACATGACATTATAGATCACATCGCAGGTCATTACATTTGATACCAAAAGGGTTTGAATCCTATGATCATCACCACATGCAACAATTATAATTTTCAGATCTGAAATCTAATTGATTATCTCATGACATAGGTTGCTGATCATGCTAATCATTATTCTAAACTTTGTAATCCCATTAACAATGCAATTAGAATCATCTTTTTATCACATAAAAATCAGCATGCAAAAATCAGCATCCTAGAAAAAATCTGCATGCAGAAAATTTTCAGCATGCATAATCATTTAAATTTCAGATCTAATAAGCCTATGAATAATTAATCCTTACCTTAATCTACGATGCCTAGGCTCTGATACCACTGTTAGAATACCCACCCATGCCGTAGAAAAATTTCAAAAATTTCAGATGCAGCGGAAGAGGCATGCGCGGGATCAACCGTTCATCGCATGAACATTGTTTAAAACCGTTCGTAGATAGATAAGGATTAAAAACTTTTAAAAATATTAGAAGATCAGATCTTCATCTTGTACGGGTAGATGATCACCGCAAACTGATGATCGTGGTTTTTGGATGAAGGTTCGCTTGAAGCCGTTCAAGTGCCCGGCCTCTACGGGTATCCACACAAAGCAGGAACCGATCCAAGCTTTCTATCTCCTCGGGGTGCTAGCTCCCTTGCAGAGATAACTTTGATGGCTGATGTCCTCCCTTTTAATCAACCCTTGATTGTGCTTGGGAGGAGAAAGAAGAAGGATGAAGAGAGGAAGAAGATCAAAGCCCCTACAGCCTTCTTTCTTTTCCCTGCGTTGGAAGGAAGAAGGGAGGATGAAGAGGCCACCTTTCTTTTTCTTCCTTTGCTTGCGGCTGAACCAAGGAAAGGGGAGGAGAGGGGGCCACGAATTGGAGAGGGAGAGGGCTTCAATGAATGCCCTAGGTCAGCCCCACGCCTCCTCTTAAATAGCATGTGGAGATCCTACTTTGTAGGAGCTCCTTGATTAAATTCCAAGAGGGGCGCCGGCCCCTCTTCTTTGCCGCACCAAGCAAGGAAAAGGAGGAGGGGCGTGTGCCCCTCCCTCATGGTTAACCTAATCCTCCTCTAAGGAGGATTAGGAAGGTCACTCTTGGTTAGGTCCTAATCTAATTAGGTTTGGACCAAGGGTGAACCAATTTGGGTTTTAATCTAGGTAAGTCCTAATCCAATTAGAACTTGATGAGCCATAACTCAATTGAACCCTTCAATCCTAATCTAATTAGGAGTCATCTTGATTCATTAGATTAATAATTAATTGGAACTTAAGAAGTCCTAATCCTATTATGATTTATTTAATTCTAGTCCTAATCCAATTAGGACTCTAATTTGAATTCGAAGTCCTAATCCGATTAGGACTCTAGAAATCCTACTCCAAGTAGGAATCCAAATTTAATTCAAAACTCCTAATCTAATAGGATTATAGGAATCCTACTCCATGTAGGAATCGTAGTCCTACTCCAAATAGGATTTCCAGTCCAAGTAGGAATCCCAGTCCAAGTAGGAATTCCAGTCCTAATCCAATTAGGACTCCAAGAATCCAACTCCAAGTAGGACTCTTGTTTCAAGTCCAATTAATTAATTCCCTTTGTTCCTTCTTCAACTTATTATCAATCGAATTGATTACTTGTGAATCCTAATCACGATTCAACCATCGGATCGGTCAATGCCTCTAGTGTGTGTGACCCCATAGGTTCTACTCTGACTGGTAGTGAGATATATTGTGATCTCTATCACAATATCATTGAAAACTCCTTTTTTCAATGGGTCGGAACGATTCCAACTCTACTCATTAGGGTTTATCGATCATCAAGATAATTCCTATGAGTCCCACCATCCACCAGTGACACCTAGCAGCATGTAGTGGCTACCCAGCAGAATAGATTGATGAACCTCTAGGTGCAGCTATCATGTGATACAGTCCTTCTATCGTGGATCCCTACAAGACGGAGGTCATGGATAACTCGTCAAACCCCTTCGTCTGTCATATGTCAAGATTTATTCGACTTAAGTTCGAGAGCGGAGAACTCTTTCTCCACTGTGCAATCTGCCCCGGCCGAGGTCTTACGAACTCAGTCATATAAATCAAATAGGATCTCTCCTTATCTATCAAGGTCGATAGATTCCTTGTAGATGCATACCCTACTCCTACAGTGAACCTACTGTAGCCAATCTACATTGCATGGACCCATATGGCTAGAGACCATGTATTTGTGCAGTCAAACTACAATAACCTCACTGTGAGTAGCCGAAGCATCGTAGGTCAAAGGACCAGTCACACTACTGCAACATCAAGCAAGTCACTGACGAGTGGATAGACATCCAAGTGACTTCTTGTGTTGGTCACGCTCAGTACCCTTGTTCTCTAACAAGCACTTGCACAATTGCTCCAGTGTCCCTACACTGTGGACTCAAGACTCGTCCATCAAAGAAAGCAATATGTGCACTAATCTCAGCGGATCAATCACCATCCTCGTGATGATCCATCGATCAGGAGCAATTCAGGAATTAATCACCAATGACACATGCCTCAAATTCTCAACTCTTGAGAATATGCGTCATCATCTTATTAATTCCTTAGACGATTCATGGACACATAAGAACATGAATGAATAAGATGCCTTTTATTTATTCAATAATAAATAGTCAAGTACAAAATTATGTCTTAGAATAAATAATGCGTCAGCCAAATTGGCTTCTAGGGCATACGTCTAACACCTACGTCCACTCCCCAAGCGACCCCTTGGGAATTCACTATAATCCCGCGGATTACAGTTGGATTGTTTTTCAGGCTCACAATCCAAAAACCTTTACACTTTGGTTTTCCGGGATCACCAAAAACCTATGTTGGTTTTACGGGCTCACCAACGAACCTTCACAATTGGTTTTACGGGTTCACCAATAAACATACACCGTTGGTTTTGCGGGCTCACCAACAAACCTTTACAAGGTGATTAATAAAAAGAAAGAAGAAAGTTGAAGCTCCTAGATGAGCAAATATAACATATATAAGCTACAAAGAAGAGTTTAGAGAATTGTTATCGCTTGATGAGACTTCTCTCTTCTTTGTCAAGAATACTTCACTCTTCAAGGGTGGATGGAGCTCTTAATATCTCTTGGAATCTGCTCAACCACTTTCTTGTGACTCTTGAGTGAAACACTTGGATGAAGAAGATTAGGGCACTTGTCTTCCTTGTGTAAGCTTTGATATTTTTGCAAAAGGATACTTCCTCTGATGAATAGTGTCACTTTAAATAGTTTTCTTCATCCATTGGACAAGCCCCAATGGTTAGAATTCAAAAACTAGCCGTTACTCATAGTTGGAAGTGTTGGGAACCCGCCCATGCCGCTGATATTTCAAAAAAATTCAGATGGCAGCGGAATCGGCATAAGCGGGATCGACGTTCATCGCATGAACGTTGTTTCATGAACCGTTCGTAGTTAGATAAGAATTAAAACTTTTTAAACCTTTAGGAAGATCAGATCTTCACCTTGTGCGGGTAGATGATCACCGCAAACTGAAGTTCGTGGTCTAGGATGAAGGTTTGCTTGAAGCCGTTCAAGTGTCCGGCCTCTACGAGTATCCACACGAAGCAGTGATCCGATCGAAGCTCTCTTGTCTTCCCGGGGTGCTAGCTCCCTTGCAAAGACTTCTTTTGATGGCTGATTTCCTCTCTTTCAATCAACCCTTGATTGTGCTTGAGAGGAGGAAGAACAAGGATGAAGAAGAGGAAGAAGAAGAATCCCCACGCAGCCTTCTTTCTTTTCCCTGCGTTGGAAGGAAGAAGGGAGGAAGAGGATGCCGCCAACACCTTTGGCTTTTATCTTCCTTGCTTGCGGCTGAACCAAGAGGAGAGGAGAGGGAGGCGTACGACAAGGAGGAAGAGGACTTCTTCTATGCCCTAGGTGCCGCCCACAAGTCCCTTTTTATAGACATGTGGAGCTTCTAACATTTAGGTGCTCTTGATATCTTTCCTAAGAGGGGGCGCCGTCTCTTCTCCCTTCTCCACGTGGAAAGGGGAGGGGCTTATCCCCCTCCTCATGGTAAACCCTAATCCATATTAGGTAGGGATTGGAATGCCCTAATGTGGTCAAGCCCTAATCCAATTCGGCTTAGCCCAAGGGTGAACCAATTTGGATCCAATCTAGGTAAGTCCTAATCCAATTAGAACTTAAATCAATTTTGACTCAATTGAACTCTTCAATTCTAATCCAATTAGGAGTCTTATTGATTCATTAGATTAATAATTAATTGTGACTTAAGAAACCCTAATCCAAATTAGGACATATTTAATTTTAGTCCTAATCCAATTAGGACTCTATTTGAATCCGAAGTCCTAATCCGATTAGGACTCTAGAAATCCTACTCCAAGTAGGAATCCAATTTTGATTCAAAACTCCTAATCTCATTAGGATTGCAGGAATCCTATTCCAAGTAGGAATCCCAGTCCTACTCCAACTAGGATTTCCAGTCCTAATCCAATTAGGACTCTAGGAATCCTACTCGAAGTAGGACTCTTGTTTCAAGTCCAATTAATTAATTCCCTTTGTTCCTTCTTCAACTTCTTATCAATCGAATTGATTACTCGTGATTCATAATCACTTTTCAACCATCGGATCGGTCAATACCTCTAGTGTGTGTGACCCCATAGGTTCTATTCTGACTGGTAGTGAGATATATTGTGATCTCTATCACTATATCATTGAAAACTCCTTTCAATGGGTTGGAACGATTACAACTCAACTCATTAGGGTTTATCGATCATCGAGATAATCCCTGTGAGTCCCACCATCCACCAGTGACACCTAGCAGCATGTAGTGGCTACCCAGTAGAATAGAAAGATGAACCTCTAGGTGCAGTTATCATGTGATACAGTCCTACTATCGTGGATCCCTACAGGACGGAGGTCATGGACAACTTGTCAAACACCATCGTCTGTCATATGTCAAAATTTATTCGACTCGAGTTCGATAGTGGAAAACTCTTTCTCCACTTTATATTACTGCCCTGGCCAAGGTCTTAGAACTCAGTCTAACAAATCACATAGGATCACTCCTCTTCTATCAAGGTCGATAGATTCCTTGTAGGTGCATACCCTACTCCTACAGTGAACCTACTGCAGCCAATCTACACTGCATGGACCCATATGGCTAGAGACCATGTATGTGTGCAGTCAAACTACAATAACCTCACTGTGAGTAGCCGAAGCACCGCAGGTCGAAGGACCAGTCACACTACTGCAACATCAAGCAAGTCACTGACGAGTAGATAGACATCCAAGTGACTTCTTGTCTTGGTCACGCTTAGTACCCTTGTTCTCTAACAAGCACCTGCACTATCACTTCAGTGTCCCTACACTGTGGACTCAAGTCTCGTCCATCCAGAAGAAAAGTGATCTGTGCACTGATTGGATCGATCACCGTCCTCGTGATGATCCATTGATCAGGAGCATTTAGAAATTAATCACCAATGATACATGGCTCAAATTCTCAACTCTTAAGAATATTGCATCATCATCTTATTAATTTCTTGGACGATTCATAGACACATAAATAATATGAATGAAAAGATGCCTTCTATTTATTCAATAATAAATAGTCAAGTACAAAATTATGTCTCTAGAATTAATAATGTGTCAGCCAGATTGGCTTCTAGGGCATACATCTAACAGGAAGGTCAAAAAGTACTTCTGCAGAACTAGCCGTTATGCTTCTGCCCGTGCTTGGGTTGACTCAACTTTTACTGGGGTTGACCCAACTTTTACTTGCGTCGACTCAAGCATCATTGGGGTCGACCCTCTCAGAAACCACAGAACCTTGTATTTCAGCCTTCCTTCACTTGGGTTGATTCAACACTTTTTGGGTCGACTCAAGGTTCAGTTGGGTCGACTCAACTTCCACTTGGGTCGACCCTCTCAGGGTTTCCAGAGAACCTATTTTTGAATGTCATTGCCTTTGGGTCGACTCATGTTTACTTGGGGTCGACTCAAGTTTGGGTCGACTCAAGTTTCATTTGGGTCGACCCTCTCAGGGTTTCCAGAGAACTGTTTTCTTGAGGCTTGAGGATTGGGTCGACTCATCCTTTACTTGGGTCGACCTAAGTACTATTCATCCGTGCCATTTTTGCAGAAGTATTGCCAGATGATTTCTTGATGTGCCGGGGTCGACTCAATCAATCTTGGGGTCGACTCAATCCACACTTTGCTGCAACTAAAGGTTAGATTCATCCAAATAATCAATGAAATAACCTTTAAACAATTTTGAATATATGTCATGGTAGTGCTACATACTCCAAACAATAAAAATTACTATTGTCTACTTAAGAGTATGTTTCACTTGAAACTTTGCCAAATTAGAATTTAGAGTTCACTATCCCTTTCCTATCGCAAATTTTATCTCATTATACTAATGTTTCGAGAGTGACGGACTTATTAATGATGTATCGAATTAACTCGTAACATACTCTTAATCATTGTATTAATCATCAAAATACCACTATCATCCTCAAGACTAACTAAGAAAATTTCAGAACTTAAAAACAGCAATCAAACTCTAAAAGATAACTTTACAAAAGATTTAAACTTACTAAAAACAGAAAAACTAAACTTAACAAAAGAACTTGAAAAATATAAACCTATTGTTGAGAAGTTTACCTATAGCTCTGAAAAACTTGATATGATCCTTAATAGTCAAAGAGCTGTATTTAATAAAGCCGGGTTAGGGTATAAGCCCAAGAACAAACAAAAATTTCTCAAAAACTTCTTTGTAAAAGCCGGTGAAAGTAAAACTAAAAATGTAACTTATTTTTGTTGTGGTAGAGTAGGAAATAAAGCTAATATATGTAACCATAGAAAAATAAAAACTAAAAGAATGATTAAAAAGATTTGGGTTCCAAAAGGAACCGACATAACTAACCTTGAAGGACCCAAGAAAACTTGGGTACCTAAGATTGTATGATTTCTTTGTGTAGGAGTGTTTTGCAGCCAAGCTCAATAAACACTGTTGGTACTTGGATAGTGACTGCTCAAGACACATGACGGGTGACAAGGAGTAATTCTTCACCTTAGAGTCTAAAAAGGGAGTGCGGTGACTTTTGAAGACAATAACCAAAGTCACATCATTGGTATCGGTAAAATACAAATCACACCTTCAACCTTTGTTGATAATGTTCGGTTTGTAGATGGTCTTAAGCATAACTTACTTAGCATTAATCAATTATGTAATAGAGATTTTGATGTTATGTTTAAGCCATCTTTATGCATCATAACCAACTCAATTGACAATAGCTTAGTATTCAAAGGGCTAAGACGTGGCAATGTTTATGTAGTAGATCTTGAAGATCTTGCCAAAAATAGCCGCTGCTTAGTAACTAGTGATACTAAGGTCAATGATGCAGGTTGGTTATGGCACCGTAAATTAGGTCATGCAAGTATGGATACACTATCTAAATTAGTTAAAAGGGATTCTGTGATTGGTTTGCCAAAGCTAAAATTTGAGAAAAGTAAAATTTGTAGAGCATATCAATTTGGCAAATAATCTAGAAGTTCTTTTAAATATAAAAATTGTGTCTCTACTACTAGACCCCTTGAGCTACTTCACATGGATTTTTTTGGACCAACTAGGACCACAAGCCTTGGTGGAAACAAGTATGGTCTTATCATTGTAGATAATTTTTTTAGATACACATGGGTCATGTTCTTAGCTCATAAAGATGAAGCATTTTCAGTATTTAAGAAATTTTATAATGAAGTAACTAATACAAAAAATGCTTCAGTTATAGCTATTAGAAGTGATCATGGAACGGAATTTGAAAATCATCTATTTGAAAAATTTTGTAGTAAAAAGGGGATAACTCATAATTTTTCTGCTACTAGGACTCCACAACAAAATGGGATGGTTGAAAGAAAGAATAGAACCCTAGAGAAAATAGCTAGAACCATGTTATGTGAAAGTGATCTCCCAAAGTACTTTTGGGGTGAGGCAATTAACACATCATGTTATATACTAAATAGAGTTTTATTAAGAGCAATTATAAAAAAAACACCTTATGAACTTTGGAGAGATAGAAAGTCCAAAGTAAATTACTTTCATGTCTTTGGTTGTAGGTGTTTTATTCATAACAATAGCAAAGATAATTTAGAAAAATTTGATTCCAAATCTGATGAAGGTATCTTTTTGGGATATTCTACATCAAGTAGGGCATATAGAGTGTTCAACAAAAGAACCCTTGTTATTGAAGAATCTATTCATATTGTTTTTGATGAGACTAATGATTCTTCCTCTAGCAAGAGAGTAGCTTTTGATGATGATGCAGGAATACTTGAGAAAAAGATGGATCACATAACTCTACAAGAGGATGAACCCAAGCAAGTTGAAGAAACATCAACAAGCCAAAAGGTAATTGCCGAACATGGGCTTACAAAGGCTTGGAGGTATGCTCACGGTCACCCCAAAGAGTTAATCTTAGATGATCCATCTCAACCTGTTAGAACTAGAGCCTCTCTTAGAAACTTAAATAATTATCTTGCATTTGTTTCACATTTAGAACCTAAAAATATAGAAGAAGCTGAAAGTGATGTAAATTGGATAAATGCTATGCAAGAGGAACTTAACCAATTTATAAGAAACAAAGTATGAAACTTAGTTGAAAGGCCCTCTGAATACTCAATAATTGGAACTAAATGGATATACAAAAATAAACTTGATGAAAATGGAGTTGTGGTTAGGAACAAGGCTAGACTAGTAGTAAAGGGCTATAATCAAGAAGAAGGTATAGACTTTGATGAGACTTTTGCTCCTATGGCTAGACTTGAGGCAATTAGATTGTTACTAGCATTTGCATGTTATAAAGATTTTAAATTATTTCAAATGGATGTAAAAAGTGCTTTCTTGAATGGGTATATTAATGAGGAGGTTTATGTAGAACAACCCCCTAATTTGAAAATCATCAATACCCCAACCATGTTTACAAATTAAATAAAGCACTTTATGGTCTAAAACAAGCCCCTAGAGCATGGTATGAAAGACTTAGCAAATTTCTATTAGACCATGAATTTTTTAGAGGGAATGTAGACACAACCCTATTTTTGAAGAAGAAAAATAAAGATATGTTAGTAGTGCAGATTTATGTAGATGATATAATTTTTGATGCCACTAACAATCATCTTTGCGAAGAGTTTGTTGAATTAATGCAGAGTGAATTTGAGATGAGCATGATGGGAGAATTGAACTACTTCTTCGGATTTCAAATCAAACAATCTAAGGAAGGGATCTTCATCAATCAAGCTAAGTATGTCAAGGAGATGCTCAAAAAGTTTGATATGGATGGAAACAAGTCAATCAGCACACCCATGAGCTCATCATGCAAACTAGACAAAGATGAATCAGGCAAGTCAGTAGATCAAAAGCTGTATAGAGGTATGATTGGATCACTATTATATCTTACAGCAAGTAGACCTGATATCATGTTTAGTGTTTGCATGTGTGCTAGATATCAATCTAATCCTAAGGAATCACACCTAATTGCAGTTAAAAGAATTTTTAAGTATCTAATAGGAACAAAAAATATAGGCTTATGGTACTCTAAAGAATCAAGCATAAACTTAGTAGGGTACACTGATTCTGAATTCGCTAGTTGTAAACTTGATAGAAAAAGCACCAGCGAGTCATGTCAATTCTTAGGAGAAAACTTAATTTCATGGTTTAGTAAGAAACAAAACTCGGTTGCACTATCTACGGCGGAAGCCGAATATGTTGCTGCCAGAAGTTGTTGTGCTCAAATTTTGTGGATCAAGCAACAACTTGAAAATTATGCAATTAAACAAGATAAGATTTCCATAAATTGTGATAATACAAGTGCCATAAATCTAACTAAAAATTCAATTCAGCACTCAAGAACTAAACATATTGAGATAAGACATCACTTCATAAGAGATCATGTATTATATGGTGATGTGATGCTTGAATTTGTTTGTACTGATGATCAACTTCCTGACATCTTTACAAAACCATTAAGTGAAGATCGATTTTCTACTCTTAGAAGAGGGTTAGGAGTGATTGACCCATTCATTTGATTATATCCCTTCATTCATTTATTTTGATCATTAATTTATGGTTGATATAGCATTCCACGTCTATGATCATCAAATCATTCTTTGAGATTTAAAGATTACCATATCCCTCTTTTGGCACGGTAATAACTAAGATTTTGGTTATGTGCCAGAGTTAGAGTCGAATCGAATGAATGTAAGAGTCGACTCGCGCATATTCAGGAGTCGACTCAAGGTCGAGTCGACTCGCGCCTTACTGGAGTCGACTCGAGGTCGGAAACCCATCTTTTAACCCTAATCAAAATGATTTTTTCCAAACTTTTTTTTCGGCCGCCACTGTTCAAAAACCCTAGAGTCGTCTCCTACCTCGTCTCCGACCCCATTCCTCATCCTTTCCCCCGTGTTTCTTCCCTTTTCCCGTCCTTCCATTCGTGTTTAGGTCAAAAATGCCTAGGAAAGCCGTTGTCCCGAGCCGGAAGAGACCTCTCACCGCGAGCAGTGCCGAGAGGCAGTCCAAGGCGTGGAACGAACCCGTGAGGCCACCACCTCCGGTTCCTTCTCCGCCTAGATCGATTTCCTCGCATCCATGCGCCGGAAGGGTTGTCTCCACCGGGAGGAAGGTCAACTTTACTTCCTCTCCCGGGAAGGATTCACTTTAGGGCATCACCTTAGAGCCCAAGGCCTAGATCATTTTTGCTCCCTTGACCTTCTTACATACCCAGGGTTAGTTAGAAAATTCTATGGGACCATCACATGGGGTGGCGGTTGTATCCAAGGGACTGTAGCAAATGTCTCTATTTTTGTTTCGGAGGATCTCATTGCTCGAGTCCTCCACCTCTCCCGAGAGGGGATTGCTCCCACACACCCCACTGACAAGACTGAGGCCCTTACGGCCATCTTAGGGAGACCACCTCAATCCTCCATAGAGGAGGTGTTCGCAAATCAGCTTTCAGCTGAAATGCGACTCCTCCTGAGTATCATCTCTAGGACCCTATTCCCTAAGACCGGTAGGTTTGATTTCATCTTAGAAAAGGACCTAGCATTGATGTTCTACATTCTAAAGGACATTCCCCTAAACTTTCCAAAACTTATCTACAGCTACATCTGTGAACCCCTAGACAAGCCTAGGTTGAGTCTCCCCTATGGCATGCTTTTCACACTCATCTTTAGAAAATTAGAAGTCCCTATCCCTGAGGGGGAACCCTCTCGCTCACTCAGGTATACCGATCATATGGGTGAGGGGACTCTCCACCGGATGGGTTTCCATAAGGTGCAGGGGACTTGGGTTAGGAAGTCATCCATATTCACACCATCTGAGCCCACTACTCATCACTCACCTACCTCTGACCATGATCAAGACCACTTCACAGATCCTTCCACCTTTCCATCCACAGCTGGTCCCTCGTTCACTGCCGAGCCCTCGACCTCTGCTGGACCCTCCACAGTGCCACCACCTCAGCAGCCCCTAGAGGTCAGAATTTGTCCTGAGCAGCTCCGAGAGTTGAGGGATGACATAGTGAGGGAACTCAGAGGTACCTCCAGTGCACCCTCCACTGACCTCACCCCCTCCACAATAGCAGTCTCCATGATGGTAGCTGAAGTAAAAGAGGAGCTGTCAAGTCTGAGGAGTCTGGTTCAGGCTCAATACTTGAGCCTTACAGCTATTAAGGAAGACACGAGGCAAATGCGAGACAATATTAGATCAGAGCTGCTAAGGCAAAGTCAAGGTGCAGAAAGGCTTGCAAATGTGTTGATAGACAAGCTTGACACAATCAATGAAAGTGTGACCCAACTGACCTATACACACGCCACGGCGACCTCAGAGATTATTGCACAACTAGAAAATGTGTCTAAAGGAATAAGCTTGGTAATGTAGGCTCATCGGCGGAGCATGGGCGCATCATCCTCTTTTGCTAGACGTCCTTAGATTTGTACTTTTATGTAATCATTCAAAGTCCTTTTGGACTTTCCATCATGTACTAAAATTTTGTAATCAATGAACTGAAGTCATTTTCTGAAAAATTGAGCATTGTGTCTTTTGTGTTATGACTTTGTGTGTTATGTGCTTCTACATTGATTCTTTGATACTTCACCTTTTTGCTGCGATGACAAAAAGGGGAAGAAAATATGATACATTGAATGTAAAAGAAATCTCTAAACAAGAAAATTTTTCTTAAGCAAAATATGATTTGTCTTTGTGGATTTAATACCTCGAGGCTTATTATCTCTCTATTGGAGCTCCTCAAGGAGTAATCTCTAGAATCTATTCAAGGGATATTCGGAGATTAGTTGAATCATATTCAAGAACAAATCGTCAGATTTTCCCTTCTATAATTAAGAATTTCAAGTTTAAAACATTAAATGAAAATTCAGAAAACTCGAGAAAAATTCAAACAAAATTGAATGCACATACTGAGGGGGAGAATCTGAAATTCTAAGAAAGCAAATTCATTAAAAACATATAAGCCAAATAATTAATTGCATGATTTGAAGGCTTATATAATTCCAAATGAAAGGAGGAGCTTTAATTTCAAAGTATACTGACTCATACCTTTCAATTTTGGATACACTAAATGACTAGACATTTGAATTCATTTCGAAACTTTACTACAATTCACTTCTTGATTGAGCAATTCACTTTACAAATACTCAATGCTTTGTCATCATCAAAAAGGGAAAGATTGTGGATTGATTGAGTAAACCCCTATTTGATTTTGATGAGCTCAAAGCATTTGAGTATATTTTATGTTGTACTAATGAATTCAATCTAGTGTTTCAGGCAAATATTTGTGAATCTCTAGTTAAGTGCCTTAAGCTTTGGTTCAAAGTAATTTGGATAAGTATTGGACTCAATTTGAACCAAAGTCTGCATCCCGAGTCGAGTTTGGAAGATTACGAGTCGATTCCGAATGGTTTAAAGGTTCTAGCACGAGATCGAGTCGACTTTGATACTCTACGAGTCGACTCCGACTGAGAACAGACAGAAAGACAGAAAGAAGAGTTTCAGACACTATCAGCGAGTCGACTCCAAAAGGTTTCGAGTCGACTCTGATGCTTGCCGAGTCGACTCCCGACGGTTCCGAGTCGACACCAAAGGGTAACAGACAGAAAGACAGAATGATGAATTTTAAACCCTGTTACCGAGTCGACTCTAGAAGGTTACGAGTCGACTCCGACGTTTGGCGAGTCGACTCCTAGATATGTTCGTGTCGACTACCAGAGAAAAGCAGTCTGAAAGATAGAGAACCAATCTCAAAATTCTATGAACAAGTTGAAAGAGTAGATGCCCTACAAGTCAATCGCAATATGTATTGCGAAAGGTTTTTTCTTTTGATTTGTCCAAATCATGTACATGACATTTAAATATGAATAAAGGCGTTATGTTTTATCATATGCTGTTGATTATATTTATGATAAACTCCTTAGATTAGGGCAATGGTTTTAAGACTATGATGAGATCATACTAGTGAGACTTAAAATCCTAAAATCCTAATCTTAAATATTTCCAGTCATTGGTACATTGAGTTGGGGATCAATGATTACCAGAAAGACTGGCATGTCTTATGTATGCTCGATGCAGAGGATGATTGATCTCACAATCATTTGTGTGGAGACACTAATATAAAGATGTGGGTGCTCATTAGAGGAATGAGTTCACTGAATTGACCTACAAAGAGAAATCTTATGAAGTCTTACTTACATGTCAAAAGATGATTCTCTTAGTGGGAGTTGTGCAACTGATCCTATGACCTGAGATCACCATGGTATCTTGTGCACATGAACCCATATTTTGGTATACACTCATTCATAACAATAAGTTATGTACGAGGTCTTCTGGATATGGTGAATTGTGTACGAAGATTATGAGTAGGTCAACAAGGAATTAATCACTTCTACTAAGAGAAGATAGCATCCTATTTATTCTAATCATATGATAATTCAGGAAGCCTTTGATCAAAGCAGAATGAAAATTAGAAAGAGTTTCTAATATTTCATTATTTGAATTATCATTAAAAGATTGAGAAAAATATGAATATGAAATTGTGTTTGACATATATTCATACTCATATACATATTTGGAATGCAGTTTGATTAAAGGATTGAATTGTATGTTAACTTGCCACTGAAGGGTATTTTTGGTATTTTCACCAAATTCCATATTTTTCGGGTAGACATGACACATTGCTAGACGTCAATCTTGTTTTATAGGTTTGATCAAAATTAAAGAGTTTAATTCGATCACCAATTAGAAAGGATTCTAATTGTTAAGTTCGGGTTCGCGCAGTTTGGACTTAAATCGATTAGAAGAGTTCTAATCAAGTTGGGTCAACTCGCACTCACACCTATTGCTGGCTAAGTATGGAACCCAATGGGTCACACACAAGAAAACTTATCAAGGGTCTAATTGGATTAGATCATGTTTGCAAGATAAACATCCTAGCAAGTGTTGCAAACCTTAGCTTCTGATTCGAATTGGATTCGAATCTGATTCTTAATTGATCTAATTTGATTAGATCATATTCTAATATGGGTTAGCCAAGAGTTGGCACCTAATTGGCTTGGTTTGAGTCTAATTAGATTAGATTTAATAAATCATTCAATCTAGACCGTTAGATCTTGATCTACCGTTGGATGAAGACATAATGGAGAGTTGGTTTAACCCAATTGGATTGGGTTAGAGGATGGCTACCATAATTGACCATTGGATCTTAATCCCACCATTGGATGAAGACATAATGGGTCAAGTGAATGGCGCCTTGCATTGGAGCCCTTGGATCATCATCATGAAAGATCAAGAGGTGAGGCGTGATGGACATGTGATTAGCATGTGATGTTGACTTGGTCAAAATATGGCACCACATGAAAGGACATATCATTTGATACACCTCCTCACTTGATCTACACCTCCTCTTATTTGATATGGCCCTTTAGATGATGCCCTTTCATGAGAGGATGTGTGGATGGGATGCATCCCTTGGAGATATATCCCTACACCTATTATAAATAGGCTAGCACTCCATGGGTTTCATTATTCCAATTCCACCCCACTCCTCTCTTCTTTCTTTCTTACGTTAGTTTCTTTCTTTCTAGCATTGCTTCTAGTGTGTCCTAAGCCAAGACAAGGTGGTCTTCTTTAGGATAAAAGGATTAGAAGTGATTTTAGAAGGCTAAAGGAAAATAGAAAGGAAGGAAAGCAAGCCATTAGAGTTCTTTAGAAGAATTCTGCATTAAGGATCAAAAGTCTTTGGAGCTAAAGTCTTGATCAAGTTTTCGTGTGGATCACCATTGGAGGGCAGACACTTGGACGCCTCGTGGAGATTGTACACTTTGGATTAGCGTTTGAGGTATTCTACTAATTCTGCATTTATTTTATATCATTTGATTGTAATCATTAAGGTGATCTAGGCTTAAAAGGGTTTCATGCATAGGGACTTTATTAAGAAATTTTAAAATCCCTAGCTTCCGCTGCGCATTATAACATGCTAAAATCCTTCAGTGGTATCAGAGCCATCCTTAATTGGTTCAATCAAATAATTATGTATGATGTATGATTATTAATTTACTATGAGATAGTAATGTCATATGCTTAGAGAAATGCTGAAATGTATGATTAATATATGATATGTTATGTAATAAAATATCATGATATGAAATTTTCCATATGAAAATATGTTGAAGCATGTTAATTAATTGCTTATGATTTATACATGCTATGAGATAGCCATGATGCATAATAGTTTATTTTAGACATGTTAAATATATGTTACAATTAAAGAATGTGCTAGAGACTAGTAAGCCCTCAATAAAAATTATATTAAGTCATAGTGTTGAAAAACTTTGAGCTAACCCATTCTAGAACAATTAATCTAATTGGTGTCTAAGAAAAGCACTAAAGGTGGTTACTTAATTAGGACCTTACTCTCTGAGTAAGGGGAGCCTCCCACCTGCTTACCTGGCCAATTGTTTGATTGCCTATTATGGATAAGCTTAATATTGATATAACACTATTGATAGCCTTTCTTCATGCCTCGATATTATTATGTCAAGATCCATACTAGTTTGTTGTGCTAACACAAGACTTGCAATGGAGACTGATGTTATACTGTCTTGGTGCATTAAGATGCTTATGGCATATTTTAATATATTGCCTTGTTGTGCAACCACAAGGACAATATTATTCGAATATGACTATATGGAAATGAAGGGTTTGACTTAACTAAAATATTATTGTTTGTTGTGCTAACACAAGGCAATAAGTATTTTAAGAGGACAAGATAAAGTTGAGAATTGCATGAGATGCAATTGGAAAGAGTTTCCTACCTTTGAACTCATAAGATTTTGTTGTGTAAACACAAGGCTTTTTATGATGAATTAGGATCTCAACCCTACTAAAAAAAATTATATTTTCACGTTTATCATAGGAGAGGGCTATGATATTCGATAAAAATAGTAGGAGACAAATTAGATTAAAGTCCTTATCTAGTTGCAAAAATGTCATCATGATTGGTCTGCTTATATTAGTTTTGTTCTTGCATATGTAGAATTATTAAATGGCTTCTTCACTTTCACTAAGAGGCATCTTAGATGCCAACAAGTTGACCGGACCAAACTATGTGGACTGGTTGAGGAATTTAAAGATAGTACTCACTCAGGAGAAAATTTCCTATATACTTGAAACCCCTGATCTTGGAGATCTAGGGGATGATGCTACAGAAGAGGAGGTTGCCACACATAAGATGTGAAAAAATGACAGTGTGACTGTCAAATGTATCATACTTGCCTCTATGAACAATGAATTACAGAGGCAACATGAAGGCATGGACACTCAATCCATAGTTCTCAATTTAAAAGAGTTGTATGGAGAACAAAGCAGGACTGCTAGGTATGAGATATCTAAGCAGTTGTTCCGTGCTAGAATGAATGAAGGAACTCCAGTGCAAAACCATGTTCTTATGGTTATAGACTTGATCACCAGATTAAGTCAATTAGGTTTTGCTATGGATAGTGAGCTCAGTCAGGATTTGATCCTGCAATCACTGCCTAATTCATTCTCTCAGTTTGTTGTGAACTTTCACATGAACAAGCTGAACACCTCCCTGCCCGAGCTGTTAAATATGCTCAAAACAGCCGAAGGGCATATTAAAAAGGATAAAGGTCCACTCCTTCTTATAAATAGCACCTCTATGAGGAAATCGGGAAATAAGAGTTCTAAGAAACGATTGAACCCCAAGAGTAGCATCAAAAAGAAAAAAGGAAAGAAAAACTTCGGATTAAGTACCTGTTTTCATTGCGGCAAAGCTGGCCACTGGAAAAGGAATTGCAAGAGTTTTCTTGCAAGTATGAAGACCGATGCAAGAGTTGCATCAAAAGGTATATTTATGTTACATGCCAACTTGTCATTAAGTTCTTCAAATTCAAATTCATGGGTATTGGATACCGGCTGTGGTTTTCACATTTGCAAATCTTTGCATGGACTACAGAAAATTAAAATTTTGAAGAAAGGTGACTTCGAGCTGTATGGCGCTGGAGGAGAGTCCATCCAGGCTGAAGCTGTTGGAACCTACAACTTGGAATTGCCTTCGGGAAAGCTCCTACAATTAGAAGATTGTTATTATATGCCCAAAATTATTAGAAATGTAATTTTCATTCCTTTGTTGTTAAAGAAAGGTTTTGAAATTAATGAAAAGGGCAATGGTTGCTCTATTTATTTTTCTAATAAGCATCTTTGCAATGGCATTATGGAAAATGGTCTTCTAGTTTTATTACTTAATGACAATGTCTTTCATATTAATAAAAGCAATAAAAGAAAGAGAGAGGAAGTGAATAATACCCTCCTTTGGCATTGCCGACTTGGTCACATAAGTGAATCAAGAATCAACAAGTTATACAAAGAAGAGTTCTTTGATCCTTATGATTATGAATCATCCTACTTGTGAATCTTGTCTTATGGGAAAAATGACCAAGTCTCCATTCACTGGACATGGAGAAAGGGCAAGTGAGTTATTAGGACTTATACATACAGATGTATGTGGTCCTGTAACAACTCCAGCTAGAGGTGGATACTCTTACTTCATCACATTCACTGATGATTTATCAAGGTTCGGATTTGTGTATCTTATGAAACATAAATACGAAGCCTTTGATAAGTTTAAAGAGTATCAAAGTATGGTTGAAAAACAAACCGGAAAGTGTATTAAAATCCTTCGATCTGATCGAGGAGGTGAATACCTTTCTAGTGAATTTTTAAATCATCTTAAAGAAAAGGGCATTCTCTCTGAATGGACACCTCCGTATACGCCACAACTAAATGGTGTAGCTGAACGGAGGAATCGTACTCTATTAGATATGGTAAGGTCCATGATGTGCTTTACAGATCTTCCTATTTTCTTCTGGGGTTATGCCTTAGAAACTGCTACATATATGCTAAACAGGATACCTTCAAAATCTGTATCTAGTACTCCATATGAGATATGGAGAGGTAGAAAGCCCAATCTTAAATATTTTAAAATATGGGGCTGCCAAGCATATGTCAAAAGAAATTTTGGACATAAGCTAAGTGCTAGATCAGATAAATGTATATTTATAGGTTATTCCAAAGAAAGTATTGGATATCTCTTCTATCACCCTACTGAACAAAAGATATTTGTTAGTAGGCATGCCACTTTCTTAGAAAAAGAGTTTATCTTAGAAAAGGGCAGTGAAAGAAGAATTGAACTTAATGAAGTTCAAGACCTACAAATAGAAACACAAGAAATTCTTCAACAAGATGTACCCATTGATGAAGTACAACCACAACACACATCTCCTCTCCAAAGGTCAGATAGAGTGCGAAATGCACCTAAGAGGTATGGGTTTATTATTGAGAATAATGAAGCCCACATCATCGAAAATGATGATCCTCTGACCTATTCGGAAGCTATCATGAGTAATGACTCTAACAAATGGTTAGAAGCTATGAAATCCGAAATAGACTCTATGTATACCAACCAAGTATGGACTTTGGTTGATGCACCAGAAGGTGTAAATCCTATAGGTTGCAAATGGGTCTATAAGAAGAAGATTGGAGCAGATGGCCAAGTAGAAACCTACAAGGCTAGATTGGTGGCAAAAGGTTTCAGGCAAAAGCAAGGAATTGACTATGATGAAACTTTTTCACCAGTTGCCATGCTTAAATCTATTCGGATTTTGCTTGCAATAGCTGCATACTATGATTATAAAATTTGGCAGATGGATGTCAAAACCGCCTTCCTTAATGGTTATCTTGAGGAAGAGGTTTACATGACACAGCCAGAAGGATTTGTCTCAAGTGGGAGAGCAAATCAAGTATGCAAGCTTAAGAGATCCATTTATGGATTAAAGCAAGCATCGAGGAGTTGGAACATCCGTTTTGATACAACAGTCAAAGAATTTGGTTTTATCAAAAATGTGAATGAACCATGTGTGTACAAGAAGACTAGTGGGAGTGCCGTTGTCTTCTTAATATTGTATGTAGATGACATACTAATCATTGGAAATGATATTCCAATGTTATAATCGGTCAAGACTTGGCTATCAAAAAGCTTTTCCATGAAAGACTTGGGAGAAGCATCCTATATACTTGGTATAAAGATCTATAGGGATAGATCTAAAAGGATGCTAGGCTTGTTCCAGTCTAAGTACATAGATCGTGTGCTGAAAAGATTCAGCATGGAAGGAAGTAAAAGAGGTTACTTACCTATGAGTCATGGCATACGTCTCTCTAAGAAGATGTCTCCTAAGACATCTGAAGAGAGGAATAGAATGAATTCTATTCCCTATGCTTCGGCAGTAGGATCAATTATGTATGCTATGCTATGTACTAGGCCTGATGTTGCTTATGCCTTAGGCATAACAAGCAGATTCCAGGCTGATCCAGGAGAAAATCATTGGATAGCTGTGAAAAATATTCTTAAGTACTTAAGAAGGACTAAAGATATTTTTCTAGTTTATGGAGGATCTGAGTTGAAACTAGAAGGATTTTCTGATTCTAGTTTTCAATCAGATCCAGATGATAGCAAGTCCACTTCAGGGTATGTCTTTACCCTAAATGGTGGTGCAGTGAGCTGGAAGAGTTCCAAGCAGCAAACTGTAGCTGACTCAACTACTGAGGCAGAATACATCGCTGTAAGTGAAGCCGCTAAGGAAGCTGTCTGGATGAAGAAGTTCATCGCTGAGTTGGGAGTAGTTCCTGAGATTGCTGGACCAGTTTCAGTTTATTGTGACAACACTGGAGCTGTTGCTCAAGCAAAGGAACCAAGATCTCATCACAAATCCAAGCACATTCTAAGACACTTCCACCTCGTTCGAGAGATCGTCGAGAGACAAGACATAGTCATTGAACGAGTAGACACAAAGAACAACTTAGCAGACCCGTTCACTAAAGCTCTACCACAACAGCAGTTCGATCGCCACCTCGATTGTATGGGGATAAAATATAAGAGCGATTGGCTTTAGTGCAAGTGGGAGATTGAAAGAGTAGATGCCCTACAAGTCAATCGCAATATGTATTGCGAAAGGTTTTTTCTTTTGATTTGTCCAAATCATGTACATGACATTTAAATATGAATAAAGGCGTTATGTTTTATCATATGCTGTTGATTATATTTATGATAAACTCCTTAGATTAGGGCAATGGTTTTAAGACTATGATGAGATCATACTAGTGAGACTTAAAATCCTAAAATCCTAATCTTAAATATTCCCAGTCATTGGTACATTGAGTCGGGGATCAATGATTACCGGAAAGACTGACATGTCTTATGTATGCTCGATGCAGAGGATGATTGATCTCACAATCATTTGTGTGGAGACACTAATACAAAGATGTGGGTGCTCATTAGAGGAATGAGTTCACTGAATTGACCTACAAAGAGAAATCTTATGAAGTCTTACTTACATGTCAAAAGATGATTCTCTTAGTGGGAGTTGTGCAACTGATCCTATGACCTGAGATCACCATGGTATCTTGTGCACATGAACCCATATTTTGGTTTACACTCATTCATAATAAGTTATGTACGAGGTCTTCTGGATATGGTGAATTGTGTACGAAGATTATGAGTAGGTCAACAAGGAATTAATCACTTCTAGTAAGAGAAGATAGCATCCTATTTATTCTAATCATATGATAATTCAAGAAGCCTTTGATCAAAGCAAAATGAAAATTAGAAAGAGTTTCTAATATTTCATTATTTAAATTATCATTAAAAGATTGAGAAAAATATGAATATGAAATTGAGTTTGACATATATTCATACTCATATACATATTTGGGATGCAGTTTGATTAAAGGATTGAATTGCATGGTAACTTGCCACTGAAGGGTATTTTTGGTATTTCCACCAAATTCCATATTTTTTCGGTAGACATGACACGTTGCTAGACGTCAATCTTGTTTTATAGGTTTGATCAAAATTAAAGAGTTTAATTCGATCACCAATTAAAAAGGATTCTAATTGTTAAGTTCGGGTTCGCGCAGTTTGGACTTAAATCGATTAGAAGAGTTCTAATCAAGTTGGGTCAACTCGCACTCACACCTATTGCTGGCTAAGTATGGAACCCAATGGGTCACACACAAGAAAACTTATCAAGGGTCTAATTGGATTAGATCATGTTTGCAAGATAAACATCCTAGCAGGTGTTGCAAACCTTAGCTCCTGATTCGAATTGGATTCGAATCTGATTCAAATTGGATTCGAATCTGATTCTTAATTGATCTAATTTGATTAGATCATATTCTAATATGGGTTAGCCAAGAGTTGGCACCTAATTGGCTTGGTTTGAGTCTAATTAGATTAGATTTAATAAATCATTCAATCTAGACCGTTAGATCTTGATCTACCGTTGGATGAAGACATAATGGAGAGTTGGTTTAACCCAATTGGATTGGGTTAGAGGATGGCTACCATAATTGACCATTGGATCTTAATCCCACCATTGGATGAAGACATAATGGGTCAAGTGAATGGCGCCTTGCATTGGAGCCCTTGGATCATCATCATGAAAGATCAAGAGGTGAGGCGTGATGGACATGTGATTAGCATGTGATGTTGACTTGGTCAAAATATGGCACCACATGAAAGGACATATCATTTGATACACCTCCTCACTTGATCTGCACCTCCTCTTATTTGATATGGCCCTTTAGATGATGCCCTTTCATGAGAGGATGTGTGGATGGGATGCATCCCTTGGAGATGCATCCCTACACCTATTATAAATAGGCTAGCACTCCATGGGTTTCATTATTCCAATTCCACCCCACTCCTCTCTTCTTTCTTTCTTACGTTAGTTTCTTTCTTTCTAGCATTGCTTCTAGTGTGTCCTAAGCCAAGACAAGGTGGTCTTCTTTAGGACAAAAGGATTATAAGTGATTTTAGAAGGCTAAAGGAAAATAGAAAGGAAGGAAAGTAAGCTATTAGAGTTCTTTAGAAGAATTCTGCATTAAGGATCAAAAGTCTTTGGAGCTAAAGTCTTGATCAAGTTTTCGTGTGGATCACCATTGGTGGGCAGATACTTGGACGCCTCGTGGAGATTGTACACTTTGGATTAACGTTTGAGGTATTCTACTAATTCTGCATTTATTTTATATCATTTGATTGTAATCATTAAGGTGATCTAGGCTTAAAAGGGTTTCATGCATAGGGACTTTATTAAGAAATTTTAAAATCCCTAGCTTCCGCTGTGCATTATAACATGCTAAAACCCTTCACAAGTCGACTCCAAGAGTTCCAGAGTCGACCCCCAAGTCAGCCGAGTCGACTCCAACAAATTGCGAGTCGACTTCGAGGCAGATCAGTTCAATAGATAGAGAATCGGTTTTTCGGATTCTGAGAGCGAGTCGTCTCCCGAAGATCTTGAGTCGCCTCTCAAGAGAGCCGAGTCGACTCCAAGAATACCTGAGTTGACTCGAGGAAGAAAAACAGAAAGAAGAATTTCTAGAACCCTGAGAACGAGCAATCTCCTAAGTGCCGAGTCATCTCCAGATATTGGCGAGTCGACTCCAGGTATGGTCTGAGTCGACTCCTGGACGGGACAAGCATTCAAATCCTAAACAGTAGGCAAATCATCTCCAATAAAGCGTGAGTCAACTCCAGCAACAGCCGAGTCGACTCCAGATCGCACGAGTCGACTTCGATCCCAACGGATACATTGTCAGGATGTGCAGATGGGACAGAACGGCTCCAAATCTCTCTCTAACGGCTAGTTTTCGGATGAAATCACTTAAATAGCCATAGTGAACAGTAGAAGAAAATAAGAGAGCTATTCCATCTAAGAATTAAAACATTTCAACCACCAAGAGCTTTCGTTGAATAAATCCAAGAAAAAGAAGGAAGAAGTGCATTCAACTCAAATTTAAAAGTGCTTCCTTCACTTTCAAGGCTCTACTATTGTCCTCCATCATTCGGCACATTCAAGAGGAGACCCAGAAATCGAGAAGCTCCCATTTTCTCATCTAAAATCTGTTTGAGGGATTCTAACTCTACTTTGTTTATATTATTCTCACACTTGCTTTTTTAGAAGCTTTCTTTGTGAACTCCCAACCTTTGTTTTTCTTACTTGATTCAATCATGGGATTGAATCAAGGGTTGTAAGGTTTGTTGGTGAGCCAAAGATAAAACCAACGGTGTAAGGTTGTAGTTGGTGAACCGGAGAAAATCAACTGGGTTTGATTGTGTACCTGAAAAAACAATCGGGTGGATCTAGTCGGTAAGCCTGTGAAAACTGACCGAGTTCGTTGTGATCTCGTGAAAACAACAAGTTGAGTTATGAGCTTATAAAACAACCGGCTGTAATCCTAGAAATTATAGTGAACTCTCAAGTGTGGCTTGGAGAGTGTACGTAGGAGCAAGAGTTGGCTCCGAACCACTATAAACTTTTCTGTGTTTGTATTGGTTGTTATCTCTTTCTCTCTCTTCACTCACTGCATCTAGTAAACTAACTAATTTGCTTGCAATAGATTTAGTTAATTACTCATTATATTTTTAATTGATCAATATTTAATTAAAACCCAATTCACCCCCTCCCTCTTGCGTTGTCTCCTTGGCAACATCACTGTACTTTGGTACCAGACTAGCAGAATTTCTAATTCTAGGATGGAAGGTTACTGGATGCAGTCAAGTACTTGCGAAATCAGTGCGTGAGTCAAGATGAAATTGACCCCTCCTGAAAATAGGAGATAATGCTTTGCATTCAATTTAGCAAAACCTTGACCAGGGTAATCCTTGTGATAAGTCACAAGATTTCTAAAGTTGATCACATAGAGGATGTACTTATTACAGAGTTGACAGAACTCTGAAGTCATCCTGGTATTAGGAGTCAAAGGGATGAATTATACAGTAACCATAGTCCAGGGTTCCAAAATATTTGCTTCGTATATATTCGGCCTATCCGGACGTCAGGTACCAATGCTAGATGGTTATTTCGATTAGTACAAGAAGTTGTTCTTGTGCTACCAGTTTAGGTTCGAACCTATGGGGTCACACGCATAGAAGTTTCTAAGTTGATCAAATGGCTGATTGATGATTAAGAATCATTCAGGGATAATTTGGTCAATTCAATTGGCAAATTATCCTAAGCAAAAGTTGCATTAAAATAATTATTAAATTATTGGAGGGTTAATTAGTAATTGGATTACTAATAAATTTAATTTGATTGAATTATTAGACTTTAATTAAGCTAAATTGAATTAGATTCAATTTGGGCTAAATTAGGGTTTGACCTAATTCGATCGGGTTCGATCCGAGCCGATTGGGCATAACCTAATTAATCGAACTTGACCCAACTGGATTGGGCTTAACTCAAGTCAATTAAGAGTACTTATTTGATGAGGATTAAGAGTCTAAATAACCAGAATTTATTATGGAGAAGAATTTCTAAAATTTAGGATCCTAGCTTTCTTTCTTGGAGAAGAAAGATACCTCATCCTTTTTCCTATAAGCAGTGGTGTCTATCCTCTTTATTTTTGGCCAATTTTTTGCATGAGAAAAGAGGAGGCGTGGGGCTATTTTTTAGAAAAATATGGCACCTCAAATCTTCCTAAAAAGATAGAAAACAAATCCCTAATTTGTAGGAACTGCATGGCGCACAAGCAGGGTGGCGTGCAGCTGGAGATTGGGGTGCAATAACCCCCTAATTTGTAGGGATTATTGGCACAAGACTAAAAGAGAATTTGTTTATCTCTTAGCTGCCAATTCACCAGAATTTTTTGAGAATTTTATCAGCCAAATTCTTTGGCCAAAAGAGGTGTGAGGCGTGGGGGGTCTTTTGGACCCCCACACCTAGGGTTTGAAAAAGATGGTCTTTAGAAAGGGTTCTAAATTCTAAAAATATTCTGAGAGCCAGCGACCTTCTCTCCTCCTTCATCCTCTCGAAGAAGAATCAAAAGTTGAGTGCTTCGAGGGAGAAAAGTTCAACCACTGCAGCACCTCTGCACGAGCTAGCACTCCTACAGTTGTGGATCTTCCTAGAGCTTCGCGTGGACTATCCATAGAGGCCGGATGCGTGTGCGGCTATACAAGGTGATCAAGGCATCATCAAAATTCTCAAAGCAAAAAGGTATGAGATCTGATCTCATTAAAAATTAAGATTAGAAATCAACTAGGTTGCTGAAATTCTGCATAACTACATGCTAGACATAGAATCATGCCTACTTGTTTAGGATAAATGTTTAAAGTCCTGGATCGATTTTTGTTGTAGAGATATGATCTCTAGCATGCATAGGAATTAAATAGTTTAATTCATGCTTCCACTGTAAAATTTCTAAAAGTATATGCATGCGACCACCAGGGTTCCCAACAGTCAGGATAATAGGGATTGTCCCTTCAAGTTCAGGGGTCATCTCATGTGCTGAAGGAGACGGTTCACTAAGCACAAGAGTCAGCTCTTTCCTTTAATCTATACAAACTTTCTGCGCTATCCTCAAAGGGTCGACTCGTTAATGTCAGGGGTCGACTCAGGTAGATAATGGGTTGCCTCCTTAAGAAAACGGGTCGACTCATTTCTTCAGTTCATTTAAAGTTCCTGCGCTAGCCTCAAGGGTCGACTCTCCAATGTCGATGGTCGACTCATGTAGATATTGGGTTGACTTCTTAAACACAAGGGTCGGTTTATCTAGTTGGTCTCAGGCGGTGATTCTTTTATATTTCTCTTGAACTACACGCTGATCGACTCTTTAAACAAAAGGGTCGGCTCACTCAGTTTACAGACAAAATTTTCAAAGTTTTTTATTTTGTTTTCTTTGATTCTTTAGAGTTTGTAGGTGCAATTTTCGTCTTGAAATTTAAACCTTCATATTTAAGCCAACATCATTAGAGTACATATTTAACTCAATTATTTTTGTGATCATCAAAATCCATCCTTTAGGGTTAACAAAATCAGTGAGAGACAAACCTAGGTAGATGAATAGCAATAAATATTCTAGATGTGGAGAGAATCATGCTATAAATGATTGTCGCTGGAACACCAGTGCATGCTTTGGTTGTTGACAGAATGGTCATTAAATAGCTGAATGTCCACAAAGGAAGGAGAATCAACCTGTCTAGACAACTAAACAAAATAAGGAGGGAAATGAGAAACCTTGGACCCAAGGAAGGCTTTATGCTCTCACACAGCAAGAAGCACAGGCTTCTAATGCGTTAGAGACAAGTATTAATTTAGTTCTGTTGCCCAAGGTGACAACCCAAGTGTTGGGATTCCTCGCACGCCGCAGAAAATTCTAGAAAAATTCTGCGCGCAGCGGAAGACATGCGCGAGATCCCGTTCATCGCATGACTGATATATGCTCGTGACACTCACAGCATGTACTATATCAAGTCACATACATAGCATGGTATACATGAGGCTCCCTATAGCCGAAGCATAAGGAATCTTGCTCATCCACTGAATCTCTTCAGATGTGTTGGGGCACATCTTCTTGGAGAGATTTATCCCATGCCTAAGGGGTAATTATCCCCTTTTAGAGGTTTCCATGCCGAACCTCTTCAGCACTCCCTCTATATAAATATTCTGTGACAGGACAAGCATCCTCTTAGATCTATCTCTATAGACCTTAATTTCCAAAATATAGGATGCTTTCCCAAGATATATCATGGAGAATTCCTTGGACAACCAAACCTTGACCTAGGATATCATTCACGTACAATATGAAGAATGAAATAGCCCTCCCACTAACCTTCTTATAAATATATGGTTCCTCCTCGTTCTTGATGAAATCAAACGATTTGATTACATAGTTGAAACGAGTATTCCAACTCCGAGATACTTGCTTTAGTCCACAGAAGGACCTTTGCAGTTTGTAGACCTTGTGACCACCATCACAATATCTCATAATCATATTATGCTGCAATATCAAGCAATATTTGAATGAACTTTAACATGGCTATAGGTGAAAAAAGGTATCTTGATAATCAGTACCTTCATATCGATTATAACCTTTCACTACTAGCCTTTCTTTATAGGTCTCTACCTAGCCATTCAGTTATTTTTTTTTATTCTTTTGTAAATCTAATTACAACCAATAGGTACTATACCTTTTGGTGGATCTACTAAGGTCCAGACTTGGTTGGAATGAATGGAGTCCATCTCTGACTTCATTGCTTCCAACCATTGCTCGGAATCGATGTCTAACATCGCCTTGTTGTAGGTATTGGGATCCTTACCTTGATCTCTATCTCCCATGAGGAACACTTCCTCTACATCTTCTGTAAGCATACCTAAGTGTTAGGAACCCGCCCATGCCGCTGATATTCAAAAAATTCAGATGCAGCGGAAGAGGCATGCGCGGGATCAACCGTTCATCGCATAAACGTTGTTCAAAAATCGTTCGTAGATAGATAAGGATTAAAAACTTTTAATAACTTTAGGAAGATCATATCTTCACCTTGCGCGGGTAGATGATCACCGCAAACTGATGATCGTAGTTTTTGGATGAAGGTTCGCTTGAAGCCGTTCAAGTGCCCGGCCTCTACGGGTATCCACACGAAGCAGGATCCGATCCAAGCTCTCTATCTCACCGGGGTGCTAGCTCCCTTGCAGAGATAACTTTTGATGGCTGATCTCCTCTCTTGTTTTCAACTCTTGAATGTACTTGAGAGGAGGAAGAAGAAGAAGGGATCTTGAAGAAGAACCAAAGCCTTCACTGCAGCCTTTCTTTTCCCTGCGTTGGATGAAGGAAGGGAAGGGGAGGAGGCCGCCAAGGCTTCTTCTTCCTTTCTTCTTGCTTGCGGCTGAACCAAGGGAAGAAGGAGGGGAGGGCGTACGGCCACAAGGGGAGAGCTTCTCATATGAATTAGGTCAGCCCCAAAAGCCCCCTTTAAATAACAAGTGGAGCTCCTAACTTTTAGGAGCTCCCTTGAATTAATTCCAAGAGGGGCGCCGGCCCCTCTTGTTGCCGCACCCATGAACCCAAGGAGAAGGGGCTTGAGCCCCTCCTTCTTGTGTTGCCCTAATCTTCATCTAATGAGGATTGGGTGGCTTTAATTTGGTTTAGCCCTAATCCAATTAGGGTTTAACCAAGGGTGAACCAATTTGGATCCAATCTAGGTAAGTCCTAATCCAATTAGAACTTAAATCAATTTTGACTCAATTGAACTCTTCAATCCTAATCCAATTAGGAGTCTTATTGATTCATTAGATTAATAATTAATTCTGACTTAAGAAACCCTAATCCAAATTAGGACATATTTAATTTTAGTCCTAATCCAATTAGGACTCTATTTGAATCTGAAGTCCTATTCTGATAAGGACTCTAGGAATCCTACTCCAAGTAGGAATCCGATTTTAATTCAAAACTCCTAATCTCATTAGGATTGTAGGAATCCTATTCCAAGTAGAAATCTCAGTCCTACTCCAACTAGGATTCCCAGTCCTAATCCAATTAGGACTCTAGGAATTCTACTCGAAGTAGGACTCTTGTTTCAAGTCCAATTAATTAATTTCCTTTGTTCCTTCTTCAACTGAATATTAATCGAATTGATTACTTGTGATTCCTAATCACGATTCAACCATCGGATCGGTCAATACTTCTAGTGTGTGTAATCCTATAGGTTCTACTCTGACTGGTAGTGAGATATATTATGATCTCTATCATAATATCATTGAAAACTCCTTTCAATGGATTGGAACGATTCCAACTCTACTCTTTAGGGTTTATCGATCATCGAGATAATCCGTGTGAGTCCCACCATCCACTAGTGACACCTAGCAGCATGTAGTGGCTACCTAGTAGAATAGAATGATGAACCTCTAGGTGCAGTTATCATGTGATACAGTCCTACTATCGTGGATTCCTACAGGACGGAGGTTATGGATAACTCGTCAAACCCCTTCGTCTGTCATATGTCAAGATTTATTCGACTCGAGTTCGTTAGTGGAAAACTCTTTCTCCCCTTTATATTACTGCCCTGGCCAAGGTCTTAGAACTCAGTCTAACAAATCACATAGGATCACTCCTCTTCTATCAAGGTCGATAGATTCCATGTAAGTGCATACCCTACTCCTACAGTGAACTTACTGCAGCCAATCTACACTACAAGGACCCATATGACTAGAGACCATGTATACGTGTAATCAAACTACAATAACCTCACTGTGAGTAGCTGAAGCACCGCAGGTCAAAGGACCAGTCATACTACTGCAACATCAAGCAAGTCACTGACGAGTGAATAGACATCCAAGTGACTTCTTGTCTTGGTCACGCTCAGTACCCTTGTTCTCTAACAAGCACCTGCACTATTACTTCAGTGTCCCCACACCGTGGACTCGAGTCTCGTCCATCCATAAGGAAAGTAATATGTGCACTGATCTCATCGGATCGATCACCGCCCTCGTGATGATCCATCGATCAGGAGCATTCAGAAATTAATTACTAATGATGCATGGCTCAAATTCTTAACTCTTAAGAATATGCATCATCATCTTATTAATTCTTGGACGATTCATAGACACATAATCAATATGAATGAAAAAGATGCCTTTTATTTATTCAATAATAAAGTCAAATACAAATTATATCCCAGAATTAATAATGTGTCAGCCAAAAATTGGCTTCTAGGACATACATCTAACAATCTCCCACTTGCACTAAAGCCAATCAGTTATATATCTTAGTCCCATCTTCTCAAGGTGGGCTTCAGTCTTTTGCTGACTTAGCTGTTTAGTGAATGGGTCTGCCACGTTGTCCGCGGAGTCTACTCTCTGTACTTCGACATACTTCTTCTCAACATAGTCGCGTATGAGGTGGAAGCGCTGCTCTATGTGCTTGGACTTCTGATGAGACCTTGGCTCCTTAGCAAGAGCTATGGCGCCATTATTATCGCAGTAGAGTGTTATGGCATCTGATGACATTACATCCAATTCCGCAATAAATTTCTTGAACCAGAAGCCTTCCTTAGCAGCTTCAGAGGCGGCGATGTATTCAGCTTCCATAGTAGAATCAGCAATGATCGGTTGTTTAGAACTCTTCCAATTCACCGTACCACCATTGCACAAGAACACATATCCAGATGTTGATTTCCTATCATCGACATCAGTCATGAAGTCTGAATCTGTGTACCCTTCTACCTTTAACTCTGATGATCCTCCAAAGACTAAGAATAAATCTTTAGTTCTTCTCAAGTACTTAAGAATATTCTTCACAGCTGTCCAGTGTTCTTCACCTGGATTCGACTGATATCTGCTTGTGACACTCACAGCAAGAGCTATATCAGGTCGTGTACATAGCATGGCATACATGAGGCTCCCTATTGCCGATGCATAAGGAATTTTGCTCATGCGTTGAATCTCTTCAGATGTGTTGGGGCACATCTTCTTGGAGAGATGAATTCCATGTCTTAGGGGTAAGAGACCCCTTTTAGAGTTTTCCATGCTGAACCTTTTCAGCACTTCCTCTATGTACATCTTCTGTGATAGGCCAAGCATCCTTTTAGATCTATCTCTATAGACCTTAATTCTCAAAATATAGGATGCTTCCCCAAGGTCTTTCATGCAGAATTCTTTTGACAACCAGACCTTGACCGAGGTTAGCATGGAAATATCATTCCCTATTAGGAGGATGTCGTCCACGTACAGTACGAGAAATACGACAGCGCTCCCATTAACCTTTTTGTAAACACACGGTTCCTCTTCATTTTTGATGAAATCAAACGTTTTGATTGCGTCATCGAAACGAGTGTTCCAACTCCGAGATGCTTGTTTTAGTCCATAAATGGACCTTTGCAGCTTGCAGACCTTGTGATCTCCATCACTGTAAGTGAAACCCAAAGGCTGTTCTATATAGATATCTTCTTCAAGATATCCATTTAGGAAAGCAGTTTTCACATCCATCTGTCAGATTTCATAATCATGAAATGCTGCAATGGCAAGCAATGTTAGGATGGATTTTAGCATGGCTACAGGTGAAAAGGTCTCCTGATAGTCAATGCCTTCGCGCTGACTATACCCTTTCGCCACAAGCCTTGCCTTATAGTCTCTACCTCTCCATCCGAGCCTATCTTCCTTTTGTAGATCCATTTGCATCCAATAGGTACAATACCTTCTGGTGGGTCTACTAAGGTCCATACTTGGTTGGAATGCATGGAGTCTAACTCTGACTTCATAGCTTCCAACCATTTCTCGGAATCGATATCAGATATCGCCTCGTCGTAGGTTTTGGGATCTTGTGTATGATCCCTATCTCCCACTAGGAACATTTTCTCGGTATCCTCTTCTAGTATACCTAAGTATCTATCGGGAGGATGGGAGACCCTACTAGATCTACGAGGTGGTCGAGGAACATCGTGTACTGGCTCTGTATGAATGGGTTCAATAGGATCCATGACTCGTTGCTTTTCAGAGACTTTCTCTTCAAGCTCAATTTTCCTCCCACCGCCTCTGTCAAGGATAAACTGATTTTCCAAGAAGATGGCATGACGGCTCACAAACACATTGTGATCCTCTGAGATTTAAAAATTGTATCCTAATGACTCTTTAGGATATCCTATAAAACGAACACTTATGGTCCTAGCCTCTAGTTTGTCCGCATGTAGTCTTTTGACGTGGGCCGGACATCCCCAAATCTTGAGATGACCAAGACTTGGTTTCTTTCCATGCCATATCTCATACGGTGTGGTAGGAACGGATTTAGAGGGAACCCTATTCAGTAGATAAATCGCTGTAAGGCATCTCCCCAAAGAAACATAGGTAAATCAGTGAAGCTCATCATGGACCTGACCATATCCAATAGGGTTCGATTCCTCCTCTCTGACACCCCGTTGAGTTGAGGTGTCCCTGGAGGTGTCCACTGTGAGACTATGCCATTTTTCTTGAGATAGTCCCGGAATTTTCCACTAAGGTATTCTCCTCCTCGATCTGATCGAAGAGCCTTAAGAGATTTTTCAATTTATTTTTCTACTTCATTCTTGAACTCTTTGAACTTTTCAAAAGACTCAGACTTGTGTCTCATAAGATACACATACCCATACCGTGAATAATCATCGGTAAAGGTAATGAAGTACGAATAACGTCCCCTGGCTAGCACATCGAATGGGCCACATACATCTGTATGTACCAGGATAAGTATTTCAGTGGTCCTCTCCCCATGTCCTACAAAGGGCAATCTGGCCATTTTCCTTGAAGACAGGACTCGCAAACTGGATATGACTCGGAAATCAATAAGGCCAAGAGGCCCATCTTTATCCATTTTGTTCATTCTGTCCTCTCCAATATGGCCAAGCCTGAGGTGCCACAAATACTTTTGGTTTATCTCATCCCTGGATCTTTTGGATCCTTTGGCACTCACTTCTTGCTCAGACACATTTATAGATACATCCATATGCAAATGATAGAGACTGTCAATCATAAAACCACGTGCGACTATTTTATTTCTCAAATAAATAGAACAGCAGTCTTTGTCAAATGTAAAAACATGACCTTCCTGTGCTAGACATGAAATAGAAATCAAATTTCTGCTAGCAACAGGTACATAATAGTAGTCTCTAAGTAATAAACTAAAACCAGACGGTAGTCGCAGATGGTAGGTGCCCCCAGCCACAGCAGCAACTTTTGCCCCGTTGCCAACCCGAAGGGTTACCGCACCTTCCACCAGCCTTCTACTTTCCTTTAGACCCTGCATGGTAGTGCACAGATGAGCACTAGAACCAGAATCTATAACCCAACTAGAAGTAGAAGAAACCGTTAGATTAGTTTCAATTATGAGCAAGTCTATACCTTCTGAAGGTGTGTCACCTTTCTTGTTCTTAGGCTCTCGAGGTATGAAGGACAGTTCCTCTTTCAGTGGCCGTAGACATTGCAGTGGAAACATTTTTCTTTGTCATTAGCCTTTTTCTTTTGAACTTCCTTCTTTGGCTTCTTATCTTTCTTCTGCTTCTTAGCAGGCTTCTTTTTCTTCCAAGTAGACTTTTTCTTGGAACCAGAAGTCAACTCAGCAGCAAGGACATTGCCCCTTGAACCTTTCAAGGCTCCCTCAGCAGTTACCAACATGTTTATTAGTTCAGTCTTAGTGCATTCAATCTTATTCATGTGGTAGTTTACTATAAACTGACCAAATGATTCAGAAAGTGACTGTAGAATCAAATCCACTTGCAATTCCTTGTGCATGTTCATTCCGAGCTTCTCAAGCTCCTCTAGGTCCTTGATCATAGTCAGACCGTGATCATGGACAGACTGCCCTTCGCGCATCTTTGTCTTGAAGAGCCTCTTGGACACTTCAAAACGAGTTGTGCGACTCTGCTCACCATACAACTCTTGCAGGTGTGCCAGTATGTCCCTAGCAGTCTTCATATTTTCATGCTGGCATTGTGGTTCATTGGACATGGATGCCATGATATAGCACTTGACCCTAGTGTCATCGTCTGTCCACTTCTCATGCGTCGTACGCTGATCAGCGGTCGGACGTGCTGGTAATACAGGGATGTCATTGTCGAGCACATAGCCTATTTTTTCGCAGTTCAAAATAATTTTAAGATTTCTAAGCCAGTCCTTGTAATTTGTACCGGTCAATCGGTTGGTCTCAAGAATACGGGTCAAAGGGTTTGAAGCTGACATTATGATCTGCAGAGAGTAAAGATTCTAGTTAGACTTTTGTACTTGATCCTAATCTGTTCTAAGGTCTTTTAGAACAAATGTAACTCCCACTATTTTCTCGAATCCCTCACACTCTCCTGGTAGGAAAATGGAAATCCCACACGACTAGGGTTTCTAGTGGGTACTGCGGTCCCACCGATTTACATGCCACCTCACCTAACAGTTATTGGTGACACATAGATTGATGAATGTACAACTCTTGTACAATGCTTCTCAAGCATGTTGTAGTGTAACTTGGTCTCTAAGCCATGAAAACCTCACCTAACAGTTATTGGTCCCATTTCTTAGTTAAGTCTGACCCACTGTATAACCGTAGGAATAAAGTCGTCATTGGGTCCTCACCTAACAGTTATTGGTGCCCAACACCACCTTTACCCTACAACATCTCATGTCTATAGAGAGTTCCAGCCCCCCGATGCAACTTGCCCACTGTGTCCAGTCGAGACAAATCAACATCAGAAAGACCTTAGCAGCTCTACTACAGTGGAAGACCTATTGACTTAATATTAGTTAATCAGGTCTTAGTGTTTGCAACTTGAGCTCTTCATAAGAGGTAATCGAATAATTGGCCAGGTAAGCAGGTGGGAGGCTCCCCTTACTCAGAGAGTAAGGTCCTAATTAAGTAACCACCTTTCATGCTTTTCTAGACACCAATTAGATCAATTAATCTAATATGACTTGCTCATGTTGGTTCACTCTCGACTTGATTGAGGAGGTTTTAATTTAGGTCTCAATTGGGTTTGCTATATCACATGTAAACCTATCTACCCGACTCTCATTCACATCACATGCAAACGGCACATTGCAGGCAGTTATAATCGCAGTAATAATTAAAGCTAAACTTTAAATAGGTGATGATCATGGATTCTAGTTAGGTCGTATTACAAGCACATGCACGTCAATCGATCAACTGGTCTTCAACTCTTGAATTGGTTCCAAGCCTCCTTGATTCGATTCTTGATCAACTCTTGATCCAATCGCCATCAACCGCTTAGATCACCTGTTCATCTCATGCATCATCTTCGACTTGATCGTTGACGTACATCACATCACAGAAATACAACCAGATATAAAATAAAAATAAAAATAAATTACATCTCCCTTTTAGGAGGCACGCAGGCCTCTCAAAACATCAAATAAGATGCATGCAAGCATCTGAAAAATTACATGACATTGCAGATCACATCGCAGGTCTTTACATTTAATACCAAAAGGGTTTGAATCCTATGATCATCACCGCATGCAACAATTATACTTTTCAGATCTGAAAACTAATTGATTATCTTATGACATAGGTTGCTGATCATGCTAATCATGATTCTAAACTTTGTAATCCCATTAACAATGCAATTAGAATCATCTTTTTATCACATAAAAATCAGCATGCAAAAAATCAGCACCCTAGAAAAATCTGCATGCAGAAAATTTTCAGTATGCATAATCTTTCAATTTTCAAATCTATTAAGCCTATTAATAATTAATCCTTACCTTAATCTACGAAGCCTAGGCTCTGATACCACTGTTAGGAACCCGCCCATGCCGCTGATATTCAAAAAATTCAGATGCAGCGGAAGAGGCATGCGCGGGATCAACCGTTCATCGCATGAACGTTGTTCAAAAATCGTTCGTAGATAGATAAGGATTAAAAACTTTTAATAACTTTAGGAAGATCAGATCTTCACCTTGCACGGGTAGATGATCACCGCAAACTGATGATCGTGGTTTTTGGATGAAGGTTCACTTGAAGCCGTTCAAGTGCCCGGCCTCTACGGGTATCCACACGAAGCAGGATCCGATCCAAGCTCTCTATCTCACCGGGGTGCTAGCTCCCTTGCAGAGATAACTTTTGATGGCTGATCTCCTCTCTTGTTTTCAACTCTTAAATGTACTTGAGAGGAGGAAGAAGAAGAAGGGATCTTGAAGAAGAACCAAAGCCTTCACTGCAGCCTTTCTTTTCCCTGCGTTGGATGAAGGAAGGGAAGGGGAGGAGGCTGCCAAGGCTTCTTCTTCCTTTCTTCTTGCTTGCGGCTGAACCAAGGGAAGAAGGAGGGGAGGGCGTACGGCCACAAGGGGAGAGTTTCTCATATGAATTAGGTCAGCCCCAAAAGCCCCCTTTAAATAACAAGTGGAGCTCCTAAATTTTAGGAGCTCCCTTGAATTAATTCCAAGAGGGGCGCCGGCCCTCTTGTTGCCGCACCCATGAACCCAAGGAGAAGGGGCTTGAGCCCCTCCTTCTTGTGTTGCCCCTAATCCTCATCTAATGAGGATTGGGTGGCCTTAATTTGGTTTAGCCCTAATCCAATTAGGGTTTAACCAAGGGTGAACCAATTTGGATCCAATCTAGGTAAGTCCTAATCCAATTAGAACTTAAATCAATTTTGACTCAATTGAACTCTTCAATCCTAATCCAATTAGGAGTCTTATTGATTCATTAGATTAATAATTAATTGTGACTTAAGAAATCCTAATGCAAATTAGGACATATTTAATTTTAGTCCTAATCCAATTAGGACTCTATTTGAATCCGAAGTCCTATTCTGATAAGGACTCTAGGAATCCTACTCCAAGTAGGAATCCGATTTTAATTCAAAACTCCTAATCTCATTAGGATTGTAGGAATCCTATTCCAAGTAGAAATCCCAGTCCTACTCCAACTAGGATTCCCAGTCCTAATCCAATTAGGACTCTAGGAATTCTACTCGAAGTAGGACTCTTGTTTCAAGTCCAATTAATTAATTTTCTTTGTTCCTTCTTCAACTGAATATCAATCGAATTGATTACTTGTGATTCCTAATCACGATTCAACCATCGGATCGGTCAATACTTCTAGTGTGTGTGACCCCATAGGTTCTACTCTGACTGGTAGTGAGATATATTATGATCTCTATCATAATATCATTGAAAACTCCTTTCAATGGATTGGAACGATTCCAACTCTACTCTTTAGGGTTTATCGATCATCGAGATAATCTCTGTGAGTCCCACCATCCACCAGTGATACCTAGCAGCATGTAGTGGCTACCCAGTAGAATAGAATGATGAATCTCTAGGTGCAGTTATCGTGTGATACAGTCCTACTATCGTGGATCCCTACAGGACGGAGGTCATGGATAACTCGTCAAACTCCTTCATCTGTCATATGTCAAGATTTATTCGACTCGAGTTCGTTAGTGGAAAACTCTTTCTCCACTTTATATTACTGCCCTGGCCAAGGTTTTAGAACTCAGTCTAACAAATCACATAGGATCACTCCTCTTCTATCAAGGTCGATAGATTCTGTTGCCCAGTGGATACAACCCAAGAGGGGGGGTGAATTGGGTCTTTTAAAACTTTTAGGCTACTTCTAACACTTTTCAATTAATTATGCTAAGTTGTATAGATGCACAGTGGAATTTAAACTTAGCAACAGTTTGATTTATTGAGTGAGACTTGATTAAGTAAATTGAATATGCTTGCAACTAAAGGATGCGCGGATAAGAGTTAAGCAAGCAATTTATCCAAGTAAGTAAGTGAGCAAGTTAGACAATGACAAAAAGCATCACAAACACAACAAACATATAGTGGTTCAGTGCACTCCAGCACCTACATCCACTCCCCAAGACCTCTTGGGAATTTCACTATAATCCTCCAGATTACAGTCCGGTAGTTTTGCGAGTGCACTACCCAACTCGTTGTTTTACACCGGGCTAACAACGAACCCTACAATCCGGTAGTTTTTCGAGTGAACTACCCAACTCGTTGTTTTACCCCGGGCTAACAACGAACCCTACAATCCGGTAGTTTTTCGAGTGAACTACCCAACTCGTTGTTTTACCCCGGGCTAACAACGAACCCTACAATCCCCCAATTTTAACTTAGGCTTGGGACGCCTATCCCTTGTTCCAAGTTCCTTGACTGAAACAAGCTCAATATTCAAACGTTTTACAAAAGATTTGAAAGCTCTTAAGAAGCAAATATAACAATGAGAAACAATAAAATCGGAAGAACCCTTTTTGCCGTTGGAAGCGTGGATGATGGTGGTTCTTCTGATGTGGATCACGTTGGCTTGAATGCGAGCTTTGATTGCCAAGTGGGAGTGAGTAGATGAGCTCGAAATCAGATGGAAAAGCTTGAATGCACTTGATTTCTCCTCTTGAAAGCTCTAACTCCCTTGAACCTCTTTTTCTTTCTTCTCTCTTGAATGATCTTGTGTTGGGTTGGTAAGAAGTTGTTGAGAAGCACTTAAGAGGTCCCTTTTATAGCCCCAAAAGCAAATATAGCCGTTAGACACAAAAAAGAGACGTTTGAAATTCAAATCAAACCTGAAAAAGTTGTTAGTCGCGTCCCAGGCGCTCCGGGGATGTCTCCGCGCTTTACGGGGACGTCTCCGCTTGTTTGCGCTTTTTGCATGGGGACGACTCCGCTTCTTCGGGGACGACTCCGCGCTCCGGGGACGTCTCCGCGCTTTACGGGGACGTCTCCGCCGTTATATCTCCGAAAAACAAGTCTTCTGGAATTCTCTGAGAGAGTCGTCTCCGCTATCTAGGGGACGACTCCGCTGGTCTGCTTTTTACTTGCGGGGACGACTCCGCAGGTACCGGGGACGTCTCCAGACGTGCCAGTTCTTCCTGTTTGTGCCAGAGACGTCTCGGAGACAACCCGGAGACGTCTCGGCTGTCCCTGAACTTTTTCCTTCATCTCAAAAATTCTTCAATAAATCCATAAAAATTATGGGAACTTGCCTAGACATTTCTTAACAATATTCTTAATAAAACACATGAAATTCTCAATTAAATTGTTAAGATAAATGGTATTATACTCTAGTGTTTTGTATTCATCAAAATCCATTAGGGGATCAACAATCTCCCCCTTTTTGATGATGACAAAACACTGAGTATATGCAAAATTCAAAATTTAAACATATACACAGTATTTGATCAGATATACAAGTCTAATGTTTTGATTAGAGCTAGATACAATGTGCATAATTCAAAATAGTCAATTTTCAGTTCTATCCTTATGCATAAAATTGATCTTAATAGCTCTTGAGCAATTTTAGCATATCAACTGAATTTGAATCAAGTTAAAATGAAATATTGATGCTAAAGATAATTGAAGGCTAAGTTCTTTTTGACTCCCCCTTTCTTTTTCAGAAGGGCAATTATCTTAAAGCCAATATGCTTCAATTTTATCTTTTCTAATTCAACTTTGGAGTATGAATTTCGTATTTTGCATTCCATATTGGTTCTACTCCCCCTTTTTGACAAAACTTGGAGTAAATGCAAACACATAAAGCATTATGAGCATATACTCAGATATTTCTCCCCCTTTTTGACAACATCAAAAAGATGGTGAAACATTAAGCATAAAGATAAGAATGCTCAAGGCAATAATGTTAGAAAAATATAAATGAGCATAGATCAGAGCCATTTCGGATAATTTCAGAGCAAATTATGATGAGAGCACATCTAATGTGATTCCAAGGATAGTTTTCAACTCAAGTGTAGATGGAATCTTTCTTAAGTTAATTCAAGAAGTACCACAAATGATATTCAAGGAAAGCACGAATGGAAATCTAACCTCTCTTCAATAATAAGTATGAAAGCTTGTTCATTTAAGATCTTTTGCCCAATATATTAAGTATTTTATCAACATGAGAGCAATTTAACTAATTTTCAGAGTATAAGAGCAGTATATTAAGTATGATTGCAAAGTTCTTTTATGGTGTAAAAATATTGTGGCATAAATGCCAAAAACATGAATTCATGCAGTTTATGATATATCTTAGAGCATACATAAAATTCAAAGTTTTGAAGGTTCTTATAAAGACTTTAATCCTTTAAAAAGGAAACACATTTTGATACATATAATAATGAATTGGCATAAAAATTGAAGTTCTAGAGACAAGCCAATAAGAACTCATCAGTAAATTCCAAAAATTGGTTTTCTAAGAGATACTCAAGGAAATTCAACACATTATTCTCCCCCTTTTTTATTAAGTTAGAGGCTCTTAAGATCAACTGTTTGAATTGCAATTTGGTTCATGATTTATGCATAAGATATATTAACCAAATAATAAGCCTCAAGGTGTATCATAAAGATTTTCAGATTTAAATTTCAGATGATACATATTGGAGAGCATTAGGATCACTTTTCATTTAGTATGCTTTCTCTCTCCTTTAGTTATAGATTTATGCGATTAAGTTCCATAAGATCTCTCCTTCTGAGATTTTCTTTCTCCCCCTCAATTGATCATTCCATTTGAGAGTTTAAAATTTGAAGATAATGTTCAATAAAATTGTCAATCTCAAAAAAATATATTTTCTATAAGTTTCAGCTTATTTTCATAAGACTCAATGTTTGAGATAAGACAACCTTTATAGAACTCATCACAAGATATAAACTTATTATATAATTAAAGCAAGTCTTGCAATATAAGGAGGTTCATCAAAATCAATCCATAAAAATCAAGGTATGAGATACTGAATATCTAAGGCTCCCCCTCAAAAGATGCATTCTTCTTTAATCATTCTTTTCTATGATATCGAGAATGTAGAGTAATCTAGTATTATTCAAAATTTGTAGCAATTACTCTTTCTAATCCTTCAAGAACAAGTTATGCTTTCTCTTAATCTTAGAGAAAACGTATAGAAATATTAATCAGAAAATGATTCATTTGAAGCTCAGTTTCTTTCAAAAGCATTTACATTTTCTTTCTTTTAGAATCGTTTGAGTGAGCTGAAATATTTCTAGCTTTTAAGATCATTCACTCTATATATATTCTGATGGAAGTCTTTAAGAATGTAGGAAAGAAAAAACATATAGATTACCATTGAGTATATATATTTATAGAGCTCAAATTCTTAATCATAGTTTTTCAGCAATGTATACATGAAGCATAATAAATCTTTTAATATCAAAATAAAATCATATATTTAGAAATTTTTTTTTTGCAATCAAGATCATCGAAAGACACATCATTTGGACCAATATTAGTAACACTTTAAAGATAAGAAATGATATGTTTCAGATGCGTATCGGGGCAAACAATCAAGGCATTAGAATTTCTCTATTTTTCTTAAACTGTAGTTTTTTTTTTTTTTTAATCTATAAAGTCATATTGAGTTTAAGCTTTTATACAAAATCAGATTCTGAATTTCATAAAGATTTTCAATAGAGGCTTTCAAAATCATAATTTGAGATATGTATCTTCCACATTGTAGCTCATCTTAAATCATTACTATTGAAAACATATATTTCAAACATATAAGAGCATATTCAGAATATTTGTATTTATGTTGAGTTTTGGTATGAATTAGAACATTATATACCAAGGTTAGGCAAGTTGAAAGATAAAACAAAATCAATTCATTTTGCCTAATTAGAGATATACTTCTCTTCTCCTTTTTACAAATTTATTCAACTTTCAGATTTCAAAGATGATTGTGAACGACAAATTTAAAATTTCTTTTCAATAATACCATAAAATAACTTCATATAGTATTTCAAACATTCAATCAAATTATCCAAGCATGGAGCATTACAAAATATTGAGAACTCATAATTCAAGACATCATGCCACATGCAAATTATTATGTGTTAAGTCATGCATTAAAATAATAAGAAAAAGAATGTCAAGGATCAAAATCAATTCTTTTCAAAATAAACTCCCCCTATTTAAATATAATTTTGCACTGATTTCATCCTTTAAATGTGTTTTCAAGTGATTAAAGCTTGACTTGATTCTTCTTATATACTTTCATTTACTTTGTTATTCATTTTTACTTTCTTATGCTCTATACTCTATTTGCTCCCTATCCGGTGGAGTTGGAAGGGGCACGAGGTACTACCACTAGCCTCCCTCTTGTGCCGTCCCTAATATGCCCTACACCGAATAGTTGGGTCAAATAGTGCCGGGTACTACCACTAGCCTCCCCATTGGCACCATCCCTATGATGAGCAATATATAAAAGGTTAAAATATTTACTTTAAACTCTCCCTCTATTTAAGTATAATTCATCACGGATTTTATCCTTCCAAAAGAATGCTCACACAAGTCTTACAAATGTGGTGAATATATTACGCTTGTTTTGCTTTTTCTTAAGATTGGAGTATTTGCCTTTACTTAGATTTTACTTTTCTTGAATAATATCCATTATCTCTCTTTTATCTCTCTTTCTTTTTGTTATTCTCAAGTAATTTTCTTGAAAGAGCAGAATAAAGAAATAATCAAATGTATCATATAGAGGTATATCATGCAAAACACATTTTCATTATGCTCAAGAATTCATAGCTTCTCACAAGTCATTTTAAATCAAAATTCTAAGTATAAACTTGTGTAGTTCATGGTTATGACATAGGTAAAGATATATTTTAGTTTGGGCAAACCATGAAACAATTTCTAAAAGCACAAGTCAATCAATACATATATAGACATAATATCAAGAAATTAATAATTAAAGACTTTAATCATGCCATAGTAAGATTTAAGTTAATGACTTTGCCTCAGCTAATTTATGAGAGAGGTATCTAAAATTACCGAATCATTCTGCATTCTTCAAGTCAAATACCTACTAGATTTCTTATGTGTAACCTTTTGGCTAAAGAAAGTTCTCTCTCTTGTTTGCATGTGAATGTTTATTGTACCTTTTATGGAGGTGTCCTTCAAGTTGAAATCTCCCATTTTCTTGCTCAGGGATCCTGCAAACTCCTTTTCTTTCTTGAAAGAAAGTCATTAGTTTCTTCAAGATACAAAACATTCATCTACCATATTTTTAACTAGATGACTCAATACAAGATATGACACTAGTTGAATGTTGAGTCACTTTACTCAAGAGATTGCCTAAGTATAAGCAAGCACATATCACTTGAACTAAAGAGATAGTTTCATTAACCAAGATGGTTCAAGGACAAGCATGTGAGGCAATATGAAGATTTATCAAGGTCAACCAATTTCTTATTTTCAAAATCAATTTAGTTTAGATTTTATTTGCTTAAGATAATTATCAATAAGACACGCTAGCTAAGTTTTAATCAACTTATCTTAAACAGTTGTTTCAATCAAAATTCAGATTATGATTTATTTGTTATCAATAAATTATGATTCATTAGAGTTAGATTGAAATCTTGCTCATAATGAGCATACAATCTGGTCTACTAGCTGTATGATAAAATAAGTATTCTATCATGCTTCAATACAGCTTTAAAAACAATAGATCTACCTTGCTCATTCTTTTCAAATTCTACAAGATGAGGTCATAGAATACCTTCTTCATGCCAATCTTCTATAAGAGTTTTCTTGTGGACTAACTTTGGTCAATGAAGATCCTCTTTCTTGTTTCTCTTAATTTGGAGTTTGAGAGAAGATGTTAATTCATTCATCATACATTTTTCAAACTCACCTTGCATGGGCTTAGTAAAATCTTCATATAAATCCTCGTTTGTTAGAACCAAAAAGTGATATCATCAATGTATACTTTGAGCAAATAAGATATCACAAATTCTTCTTTTTGATGCATAGATTTATCACTATTACTTTCTATCAAAAAGTTACTCAAACTTTTATATCATGCTTTTGATGCTTGTTCCAAATCATATGTTGCTTTATCATATTTGTAATGAGTGTTTTCAAATATGGTGGTTATTTAACATATATCTTCTTTAATAAAATAAGCACCTAGGAGTGCATTCTACACATTCATTTGATAGAATATAAAGCTCATAAAGCAAGCAAATGATAATGGTGATCTTTACTTCTAATCATGCAAGAATTTCATCAAGATCTATTTCATCTTTTCTTAATTTAGTCTTTTAGTAATCATCAATTTTACTTCATTAAGTGTATTTCTGAAAAACTCAATTTGGTTCTAATTATTAACAAGTTTTCAGATTGTTATATGTAAAAGATTAACCATATACATATATAATTTAATTTTAGTATCTTGATAATAAATCATTAGTCTCATAAAGAATAAAATGAGTTGATATTTCTACAATTCGAATCTTTTCATTGAATGTTCTATATGCATTGCTTGATGAATGATATCCAAAGATAGAAATATCTTTATCAGATTTGGCATTATTTTTCAAAAGAACATATCAAGCATAACGTGTATGACTGAAAAATATAAAAGATATGCAATGGTTCATTTTCCATTTTTCAGAAGATCAAAAGGAGTTTTCATAAAAAAATAGATCTAATAGAAATCATATGTATGACAAGCAGTGATGATAGCTTTTAAAAATTATTTAAGTAGATGACTATCATACACAATTGTCTTTTTCATTTCTTCAAGAATTCTATTAATCCCTATTTTACTTAAGGTGTCCTTGGTGCTGAAATAATTAATTTCTGTATAAACTTTATTAGGATTTTGGTTTTCAATACTGTGCCATGATACCTTCACAGTTTGGAAACCTTTATCATTTGAAACACTTTTACAAGATTTAGCAAATACAGAAAATATTTCAATTTTATTTGCCAAGAACAAATCCAATGGTAAGTTTTTGAAAACTTAGTGATGGAAACAACATCTTTAGATTTAGAAATTGATTCTTGTTTGTTTCCTTAGTTAACATGCATAGCAAACTTTGACCTTTCAGAAGATAATCTAAGTAAGGCAATGGCAAGGTCTTTTGAGATTAAGTACATACTAGCATGAGTTGATTTTATATGCCAAAGATGGGTTCTTTAATCTTGGTATTCATAGTGCATATATTCAAAAGCATACCAAGTACACATTATCATATCTATGATCAATAAACAATAATGCCATGGGATAAAACTCTCAATCAAGCATATAGAGAATTCATAGAGTTATTCTTAATAAATTGATTAATCATTTAGCAACTTATCCAATAGTGAGTAAAGCATACTATAAAATGAAGTGATTTGATTATATTTCCAAAAGTATTTTTTTATGTCACAAATTGATCAATACTTGCAATTCAGATTATAATCAAATACTAAAGCAAAATAATGATGAGATGCAAGGATTACTGATTTCATTATTATTATTTTTTTATTTAAATTACTTTTCATAAGTATATTTTAAGTTTCATTTTTGACGTGTGTCTAGAGCACCCATTTGTATGAAAGTTCTATTTGTTCCATGGGTATCTTGGTACACCTATGTCTACATCCTCATAATTTCATTTTGGGTACCCAAGCTTGCTTGGGTCCTTGAGAGTTAGGACATATGGTTCCTTTTGGAACCCAAATCTGTTTAATAGTAATAACCTTTATCATTTGATTTAATTGTGTTAGAACGATGGAAAAAGTGTTATGCCCATTCTTTTCATATTTGAAATAAGTTATCTTATTTAATGGTTTGCTTGATGCATGATAACCTTTTTCTCTAGAGATTTATTGTTAAGTAAAGGAGTCAAGCCAAGTTTTGATTTATCATAAGCCAACATATTGGCTTTCAAACATCAAATTTTAATCGCTCTGAACTTACAGTGAATTTGTTAATAAGAGATTTGATTGGTTAATTTCTTCACTTAAGTTTTGATTTTCTTTAATAAATTCTGATTTTTCTGAATCAATTGTTCTGAATTTAACCTTAAGCTTTTATTTTCAGAATTCAGTTTGTCATATATTTTAGCAATAGAATTTCTTTCTTTTGAGATTTCCAGATTTAGCTTTTTAAGATTTTTATTTTGATAGCTAATTTTCTACATTCATCATACAAATCATGAAGAGCATTTAATAGTTCATCATAAGAATATTCTTTATAAAATTTATTTGGGCTGTAAAATTAGATTCAGATTCTACTTTATCTTCTAATGCCATAAAACATAAGTTAGTTACCTCTTGTAGTTCATTGTTGCTTCTAGCTTTTCAATTTTTTGCTTGACTCTTCCTTGGTCAAAGGCTTTCTTGCTTTTTATCTCTTTCTTCCTTTCTTCTTGCTTCCTCTTCTTCTTTGTCTTTAGGAAGCTTTGAATCTTTCGGTGTTCGAAATGGATCCTAGTTTCCATCACCGTACTCTTTATTTTTGAACTAATCTGCCCTCTGAGTCGACTCGGCCTTATTGGAGTCGACTCGGCTATTGTGGAGGATTCTGTAATCTCATTGTTAGTACGCAATTGAAGCACATGTGAGCTAATTTGAGATTGTCATAAATAATTGTTTAAAGTATCCCAGATTTCTTTAGCAGATAAGCATGCAGAAATCTTATGAAATATGGATTCATGGATAGCACAATATAGAAAGTTCATAGCAATTAGCATTCAATTGTGCTAAGTCTTTTTCATTTGACATTTTGAGAAAGTGTGTGAGGTCCATTTATAATAATATTCCACATTTTATAAGTTTTGTGATTGAACAAAAATTTTCATTCTAGCTTTCCATTGAATATAGTAAGTTCCATCAAACAGTGGAGGTCTGTTTATGGAAAGTCCCTCGGGCAAATAATATGTTATGTGGGGTTGTCATAATCTTTAGCTCTAGTCGGTTAAGACTATAATCAATAGAAGAGCACCTGCTTGATACCACTTGTTTGCCCAGTGGATACAACCCAAGAGGGGGGGTGAATTGGGTCTTTTAAAACTTTTAGGCTACTTCTAACACTTTTCAATTAATTATGCTAAGTTGTATAGATGCACAGTGGAATTTAAAACTTAGCAACAGTTTGATTTATTGAGTGAGACTTGATTAAGTAAATTGAATATGCTTGCAACTAAAGGAATGCCGCGGATAAGAGTTAAGCAAGCAATTTATCTAAGTAAGTAAGTGAGCAAGTTAGACAATGACAAAAAGCATCAACAAACACAACAAACATATAGTGGTTCAGTGCACCCCAGCACCTACATCCACTCCCCAAGACCTCTTGGGAATTTCACTATAATCCTCCAGATTACAGTCCGTAGTTTTGCGAGTGCACTACCCAACTCGTTGTTTTACACCGGCTAACAACGAACCCTACAATCCGGTAATTTTTTTCGAGTGAACTACCCAACTCGTTGTTTTACCCCGGGCTAACAACGAACCCTACAATCCGGTAGTTTTTCGAGTGAAACTACCCAACTCGTTGTTTACCCCCGGCTAACAACGAACCCTACAATCCCCCAATTTAAACTTAAGCTTGGGACGCCTATCCCTTGTTCCAAGTCCTTGACTGAAACAAGCTCAATATTCAAACGTTTTACAAAAGATTGAAAGCTCTTAAGAAGCAAATATAACAATGAGAAACAATAAATCGGAAGAACCCTTTTGCCGTTGGAGCGTGGATGATGGTGGTTCTTCTGATGTGGATCACGTTGGCTTGAATGCGAGCTTTGATTGCCAGTGGGATGAGTAGATGAGCTCGAAATCAGATGGGAAAGCTTGAATGCACTGATTTCTCCTCTTGAAGCTCTAACTCCTTGAACCTCTTTTTCTTTCTTCTCTCTGAATGATCTTGTGTTGGGTTGGTAAGAAGTTGTTTGAAAGCACTTAAGAGGTCCCTTTTATAGCCCAAAAGCAAATATAGCCGTTAGACACAAAAAAGAGACGTTTGAAATTCAAATCAAACCCGAAAAGTTGTTAGTCGCGTCCCAGGGCGCTCCGGGGACGTCTCCGCGCTTACGGGGACGTCTCCGCTTGTTTGCGCTTTTTGCAGTGGGGACGACTCCGCTTCTTCGGGGACGACTCCGCGCTCCGGGGACGTCTCCGCCGTTATATCTCCGAAAAACAAGTCTTCTGGAATTCTCTGAGAGAGTCGTCTCCGCTATCTTAGGGGACGACTCCGCTGGTCTGCTTTTTACTTGTGGGGACGACTCCGCAGGGTACCGGGGACGTCTCCAGACGTGCCAGTTCTTCCTGTTTGTGCCAGAGACGTCTCGAAGACAACCCGGAGACGTCTCGGCTGTCCCTGAACTTTTTCCTTCATCTCAAAAATTCTTCATAAATCCATAAAATTATGGGAACTTGCCTAGACATTTTCTTAACAATATTCTTAATAAAAACACATGAAATTCTCAATTAAATTGTTAAGATAAATGGTATTATACTCTAGTATTTTGTATTCATCAAAATCCATTAGGGGGATCAACAGATTCTATGTAAGTGCATACCCTACTCCTACAGTGAACTTACTGCAGCCATCTACCACTACAAGGAACCCATATGACTAAGACCATGTATACGTGTAGTCAAACTACAATAACCTCACTGTGAGTAGCTGAAGCCACCGCAGGTCAAGAAACCAGTCATACTACTGCAACATCAAGCAAGTCACTAACGAAGTGGATAGACATCCAAGTGACTTCTTGTCTTTGTCACGCTCAGTACCCTTGTTCTCTAACAAGCACCTGCACTATTACTTCAATGTCCCCACACCGTGGACCTCGAGTCTCGTCCATCCATAAGGAAAGTAATGTGTGCACTGATCTCATCGGATCGATCACCGCCTTCGTGATGATCCATCGATCAGGAGCATTCAGAAATTAATTACTAATGATGCATGGCTCAAATTCTTAACTCCTTAAGAATATGCATCATCATCTTATTAATTCTTGGACGATTATAGACGCATAATCAATATGAATGAAAAAGATGCCTTTTATTTATTCAATAATAAAGTCAAATACAAATTACTGTCCAGAATTAATAATGTGTCAGCCAAAAATTGGCTTCTAGGGCATACAATCTAACACTAAGTACCTTTCAGGCGGACGGGAGATCCTACTAAATTTACGAGGTGGAGGAGGTACTACGTATACTGGCTTAATATGAATAGGTTCTATAGGCACAATGGCTCGTTGTTCTTTAGAGACTTTCTCTTCGAGCTCAATTTTCTTTCTACTGTCTCTGTCAAGGATAAACTATTTTCCATGAAGATAGCATGTAGGCTCACAAACACTTTGTGATCCTTTGGATGAAAAGTCGTATCCTAATGACTCTTTAGGATATCCTATAAAACGAGCATTAATTGTCCTATCCTCTAACTTGTCCACCTGTTGTCGCTTGAGTTGAGTTGGACATCCCCAAATCTTGAGATAACCAAGACTCGGCTTCTTACCATGTCATATCTCATATGGTGTGGTAGGAACGGACTTTAGAGGGAACTCTATTCAATAAGTAAATTGCTGAAAGTAGGGCATCTCTCTAAGAAACAAGGGTAAATCAGTGAGCTCATCACGGACCCAACCATATCCAATTGAGGTTTGATTCCTCCTCTCTGACACCCCGTTGAAATGAGGTGTACCAGGAGGGTCCATTATGAAACTATACCATTCTCTTTGAGATAATCACGGAACTCTATATTAAGGTGTTCACCTTTTCGAATCCGATCGAAGAACCTTAATGAGTTTTTTTGTTTGTTTTTCCTACTTCATATCTAAACTTTTTGAACTTTCAAAAGTTTTCAGATTTGTGTCTCATACACAATCCATACCAAAAGAAATCATCGGTAAATGAAGTAAAAATTTACAACCCCTAGCCTGCACATCGAATGGGCCAGGTAAGTATTTTAGTGGACCTCCCCGTGTCCTACAAAGGATAATTTGGCCATCTTTTCTTGAAGGCAGGATTCCACAAATCGGAATATGACTCGAAAGTCAATGAGCCAAAAGTCCATGTTTATCCAATTTGTTTATTCTGTCTTCTCCTATATGGCCAAGTCTGAGGTGCCACAAATACTTTCTGGTTTATCTCATCTCTAGATCTTCTTGATCCTATGGCACTCACTACTTGCTCAGATACATTCACCGAAACATCTATATGTAAGTGATAGAGACTGTCAGGTCATAAAACGCACATGGACAACTCATTTTATTTTCAAATAAAATAGAGCAAGTAGTTTTTACAAAACTTCCTTCCTATGCCAAACACAGACAGCTTTAGGACAGGGAGTAAAATCAAATTTTTCGTGCTAGCTACGAGGTAGACAGGTCCTCTAGTATGCCTTAAAGGTCTATATCTTGACCTATACCTTCTGAAGGTCTGTCACCCTTATTGCTCTTTATGCTTCCCATGCATGTAGGACAGTTCCTCTTCCAATGGCCATTTCAGGATGCAATGGGGAGAACGCTTTTCCCTTGCATTCGGCCTTTCTTGGAACTTCCTTGCTTGGCCATTTCTTGGTCTTCTTCTTCTACGCAGGCTTCTTCTTCCAGGTAGACTCTCTCTAGGAAGTAGAAGCCAACTCGACAGCGAGAATTATACCCCTTGAATCTTCCAAGGTCCTAAGGTAGTTACCAATTTATTTAACATTCTATTTTGGTGCATACAATCTTGTTCATATGGTAGTCTAACTATAAACTGTTCATATGAATCTGGAAGGATTGCGGGGATCAAATCCGTTTGCCAATTTCTTTTTGCATGGTCATGCCGAGCTTCTCAAGCTTCTCTAAGTCCTATATCATGGGTCAAACCATGATCCTGGATAGACTGTCCATCACGCATCTTGGCCTTGAAGAGCCTCTTGAATACTTCAAACATGCTGCGTGACTCTGATCACCATACAACTCTTGCAGGGTGATTTAATATGTCCTTGGCAGTCTTCATGTTCTCATGCTGGCATTGTAATTCATTGGACATGGATGCCATTGTGCAGCACCTAACTTTATTGTCATTGTTCGTCCACTTAGCATGCCTCTTACGCTGATCAGTGATCGGACAGATTGGTAACACGGAGATTCTTTGGTCTAGCATATATCTAATTTCTCACAATTCAAACTATTTTGAAATTTGCTGAGCCAGTCTTTATAATGGGTTTGGTCAAATGGTTGTTCTATAGGATATGAGTTAAGAGTCTAGAAGCTGACTTTATAATCCTCAGAGAGTAAAAATTCTAGTTAGAATTTTGTACTTGAACCCTATTTGTTTTAGGGCCTTTTAAAACAAACACACCTCTCACTATTTTCTCGAATCTCTCACACTCCTCTGGTAGAGAAACGGAAGCCTTGCGACTCTAGGTTTCAAGTGGGGTACTACGGTCCCATCAATTTACATGCCACCTCACCTAACAGTTATTGGTGACACATAAACGATGAGTGTACAACTCTTGTACAATGCTTCTCAAGCAAGTTGTAGCGCTATACGGTCTCTAAGTAATGAAGACCTCACCTAACAGTTATTGGCCCCATTCCTTAGTTAAGTCGGACCCACCATATAACCGCAGAAGCAAAGCCGTCATTGGGTCCCTCACCTAACAGTTATTGGGCCCAACCCCATCTTTACCCCTACAACATCTCATGCCTAATAGAGAGGTCCAGTCCTCCGATGCAACTTGCCCACTGTATCCAGTCGAGACAAATCAACGCCGGAAAGGCCTTAGCAGCTCTACTACGGTGGAAGACCACTAGACTTAATATTTTCGAGGAGATTTAATTTAGGTCTCTTTCATTTAATTATCTACAACTCATGCAAATAATTATCTACCCGCTATGCATAGACATAAACATAAACAATAAGGCATAATCACAAAATAATTGGTGATGATCATGGATCCAGGATGGGGTCATAGTACAAGCACATGCACGTCAATTGGTTAGATCATCTTCAACTCTTGACTCGATCTTGAGCACCCTTGGTCCAATTGCGAGCAACTCCTTGATCCATCTCCAATCAACCCTTGATCTCGATCCGCGCAAATCGTGCTTGTAGAGACATGCACCGATCAACCATTGACGTGCAAACACATCACAGATTACATCCCAGATAACTTTAAAAATAAATAAAATTAAATAATAGTTACAATCCTTTTTTATGAGACATGCAGGTCTCTAATACATCAATATAAGATGCACGTAGGCATCTGAAAATCTGATTTACATGCCATCACATAACATCACAGAACATCTCAGACATTGCAGAACATTTCAGCACAATTAAAGGGTCCATCCATGATCATCACCATACGCATCTCATGCATTAAATATAATTTACAGATCTGAATATTTAACAGATTATGTCATCTTATGAGTTGCTGATCATGCAAGATATGATTCTAAATACTTGTAATCATATTAACAAAGCAATAGAATCATTAATCTAATCACATAAAAATCAGCATGCAGAAAAATCAGCAGGCTGAAAATTCTGCATGCAGAAAAATTCAGCAAAGCATAATCTTTAAATTTCATATCTATTATGCCTTAATCATTTAATTCTAATCTTGATCTACACAACCTGGCTCTGATACCACTGTTGGGATCCCTCGCATGCCACAGAAAATTCCAGAAAAATTCTGCGCGCAGCGGAAAACATGTGGCGAGATCCCGTTCATCGCATGGACGTATTTTAAAACCGTCGTTCGTAGATAGATTAGGATTAAATACTTTTTATATGATTAGAAAGATCAGATCTTCACCTTGTGCGGGTAGATGATCGCCGCAAATATGATGATCGTGGATTTGTTGGAAGGTTTGCTTGAAGCCGCACACACGTCCGGCCTCTACGGGTATCCACATGAGGTAGAGGACCGATCTAAGTTTTTGAATCTCCCTGGGGTGCTAGCTTCCTTGCAGAGAATACTTTTGATGGATGAATATCTTTCTCCTTGCAGGAACCAAACCTTTGATTGCTTTCTCTTAGGGAAGAGGAAGAGAAGGAAGTATATTAAAAGGAAGCAACTTTTGCAGCCTCTTAATTTTTATGGAAGAAGGAAGGGAGAAGAAAGTCCAACGCCATCTCCTTTTTTTTTTTTCTTTTTTTTTCTTTGCATTGCGGCTGAAAAAACCAAAAGAGGGAGAGGGGTTCACGGCACCAAAAGGAAAAAAAAAAACCCTAAGGTGGCAGCCCCTATCCTTCTTTAATTTGGGTGTGGAGCTCCCTAAAATTTAGGAGCTCCAACCTTATCCTATAAGGCAAGAGGAAGGGTGTAGCCCCTCCCTCTTCTTCTTCACGTAATCAGCCTAGGGAGGGGTACGCCCCTCCCTCTTCTCCCTATCACACACACGCCTCACTTAATCCAATTAAGTGGGGCATGGGGGCCATTTACAAGGTGGGTCTAATCCTCTTCCAAAGAGGATTGAGTGAACCCAATCTTTCTTTCCTTTAAATCCTAATCTAATTAGGATTTCAATTGAACCATGACTCAATTGAACTCTTCAATCCTAATCCAATTAGGAGTCATCTTAATTTATTAGATAAAATTAATTAGGACTTAAGAACTCCTAATCCAATTAGGACTTATTCAATTTCAGTCATAATCTAATTAGGACTTTAGAAATCCTACTCCAAGTAGGACTTTTAATTTAATTTGAAATCCTAATCCAATTAGGACTCTAAGAATCCTACTCCAAGTAGGACTCATAGTTAAGTCCAATTAATTAAATCTAATTAATTAAATTAAATTGCAATCCAATTATAATTATTCCTTCTTCAACTCACTAACTCTTAGCGGGTTAACCAATTATCAATCAAATTGATTATTTATGATTCCTAATCACAATTCAACCATCGAATCGGTCAATACCTCTAATATGTGTGACCTCATAGGTTCTATTCTGTCTGGTAGTGAGATATATTGCGATCTCTATCACAATATCATTGAAAACTTCTTTCAATGGGTTGGAACAATTCCAACTCAACTCACCAGGGATCATCGATCATCAAAATAGTTCTTGTGAGTCTCACCATCCACCAGTGACACCTAGCAGCATGTAGTGGCAACCCAGGAGAATGGAATGATGAACCTCTAGGTGTAGTTATCAAATCCTGGACGGGACAAGCATTCAAATCCTGAACAGTAGGCAAATCATCTCCAATAAAGCGTGAGTCAACTCCAGCAACAGCCGAGTCGACTCCAGATCGCACGAGTCGACTTCGATCCCAACGGATACATTGTCAGAATGTGCAGACGGGACAGAACGGCTCCAAATCTCTCTCTAACGGCTAGTTTCGGATGAAATCACTTAAATAGCCATAGTGAACAGTAGAAGAAAATAAGAGAGCTATTTCCATCTAAGAATTAAAACATTTCAACCACCAAGAAGCTTTCATTGAATAAATCCAAGAAAAAGAAGGAAGAAGTGCATTCAACTCAAATTTAAAAGTGCTTCCTTCACTTTCAAGGCTCTACTATTGTCCTCCATCATTCGGCACATTCAAGAGGAGACCCAGAAAATCGAGAAGCTCCCATTTTCTCATCTAAAATCTGTTTGAGGGATTCTAACTCTACTTTGCTTATATTATTCTCACACTTGCTTTTTTAGAAGCTTTCTTTGTGAACTCCCAACCTTTGTTTTTCTTACTTGATTCAATCATGGGATTGAATCAAGGGTTGTAAGGTTTGTTGGTGAGCCAAAGATAAAACCAACGGTGTAAGGTTGTAGTTGGTGAACCGGAGAAAACCAACCGGATTTGATTGTGTACCTGAAAAAACAATCGGGTGGATCTAGTCGGTAAGCCCTGTGAAAACTGACCGAGTTCGTTGTGATCTCGTGAAACAACAAGTTGAGTTATGAGCTTATAAAACAACCGGCTGTAATCCTAGAAATTATAGTGAACTCTCAAGTGCCGGCTTGGAGAGTGTACGTAGGAGCAAGAGTTGGCTCCGAAACCACTATAAACTTTCTGTGTTTGTATTGGTTGTTATCTCTTTCTCTCTCTTCACTCACTGCATCTAGTAAACTAACTAATTTGCTTGCAATAGATTTAGTTAATTACTCATTATATTTTTAATTGATCCAATATTTAAATTAAAACCCAATTCACCCCCTCCCTCTTGGGTTGTCTCCTTGACAACATCACTGTACTTTGGTACCAGACTAGCAGAATTTCTAATTCTAGGATGGAAGGTTACTGGATGCAGTCAAGTACTTGCGAAATCAGTGCATGAGTCAAGATGAAATTGACCCCTCCTGAAAATAGGAGATAATGCTTTGCATTCAATTTAGCAAAACCTTGACCAGGGTAATCCTTGTGATAAGTCACAAGATTTCTAAAGTTGATCACATAGAGGATGTACTTATTACAGAGTTGACAGAACTCTGAAGTCATCCTGGTATTAGGAGTCAAAGGATGAATTATACAGTAACCATAGTCCAGGGTTCAAAAATATTTGCTTCGTATATATTCGGCCTATCCGAACGTCAGGTACCAATGCTAGATGGTTATTTCGATTAGTACAAGAAGTTGTTCTTGTGCTACCAGTTTAGGTTTGAACCTATGGGGTCACACGCATAGAAGTTTCTAAGTTGATCAAATGGCTGATTGATGATTAAGAATCATTCAGGATAATTTGGTCAATTCAATTGGCAAATTATCCTAAGCAAAAGTTGCATTAAAATAATTATTAAATTATTGGAGGGTTAATTAGTAATTGGATTACTAATAAATTTAATTTGATTGAATTATTAGACTTTAATTAAGCTAAATTGAATTAGATTCAATTTGGGCTAAATTAGGGTTTGACCTAATTCGATCGGGTTCGATCCGAGCCGATTGGGCATAACCTAATTAATCGAACTTGACCCAACTGGATTGGGCTTAACTCAAGTCAATTAAGAGTACTTATTTGATGAGGATTAAGAGTCTAAATAACCAGAATTTATTATGGAGAAGAATTTCTAAAAATTTAGGATCCTAGCTTTCTTTCTTGGAGAAGAAAGATACCTCATCCTTTTTCCTATAAGCAGTGGTGTCTATCCTCTTTATTTTTGGCCAATTTTTTGCGTGAGAAAAGAGGAGGCGTGGGGCTATTTTTTAGAAAAATATGGCACCTCAAATCTTCCTAAAAAGATAGAAAACAAATCCCTAATTTGTAGGAACTGCATGGCGCACAAGCAGGGTGGCGTGCAGCTGGAGTTTGGGGTGCAATAACCCCCTAATTTGTAGGGATTATTGGCACAAGACTAAAAGAGAATTTGTTTATCTCTTAGTTGCCAATTCACCAGAATTTTTTGAAAATTTTATCAGCCAAATTCTTTGGCCAAAAGAGGTGTGAGGCGTGGGGGGTCTTTTGGACCCCCACACCTAGGGTTTGAAAAAGATGGTCTTTAGAAAGGGTTCTAAATTCTAAAAATATTCTAAGAGCCAGCGACCTTCTCTCCTCCTTCATCCTCTCGAAGAAGAATCAAAAGTTGAGTGCTTCGAGGGAGAAAAGTTCAACCACTGCAGCACCTCTGCATGAGCTAGCACTCCTACAGTTGTGGATCTTCCTAGAGCTTCGCGTGGACTATCCATAGAGGCCGGATGCGTGTGCGGCTATACAAGGTGATCAAGGCATCATCAAAATTCTCAAAGCAAAAAGGTATGAGATCTGATCTCATTAAAAATTAAGATTAGAAATCAACTAGGTTGCTGAAATTCTGCATAACTACATGTTAGACATAGAATCATGCCTACTTGTTTAGGATAAATGTTTAAAGTCCTGGATCGATTTTTGTTGTAGAGATATGATCTCTAGCATGCATAGGAATTAAATAGTTTAATTCATGCTTCCACTGTAAAATTTCTAAAAGTATATGCATGCGACCACCAGGGTTCCAACAGTCAGGATAATAGGGATTGTCCCTTCAAGTTCAGGGGTCATCTCATGTGCTGAAGGAGACGGCTCACTAAGCACAAGAGTCAGCTCTTTCCTTTAATCTATACAAACTTTCTGCGCTATCCTCAAAGGGTCGACTCGTTAATGTCAGGGGTCGACTCATGTAGATAATGGGTTGCCTCCTTAAGAAAACGGGTCGACTCATTTCTTCAGTTCATTTAAAGTTCCTGCGCTAGCCTCAAGGGTCGACTCTCCAATGTCGATGGTCGACTCATGTAGATATTGGGTTGACTTCTTAAACACAAGGGTCGGTTTATCTAGTTGGTCTCAGGCGGTGATTCTTTTATGTTTCTCTTGAACTACACGCTGATCGACTCTTTAAACAAAAGGGTCGGCTCACTCAGTTTACAGACAAAATTTTCAAAGTTTTTTATTTTGTTTTCTTTGATTCTTTAGAGTTTGTAGGTGCAATTTTCGTCTTGAAATTTAAACCTTCATATTTAAGCCAACATCATTAGAGTACATATTTAACTCAATTATTTTTGTGATCATCAAAATCCATCCTTTAGGGTTAACAAAATCAGTGAGAGACAAACCTAGGTAGATGAATAGCAATAAATATTCTAGATGTGGAGAGAATCATGCTATAAATGATTGTCGCTGGAACACCAGTGCATGCTTTGGTTGTTGACAGAATGGTCATTAAATAGCTGAATGTCCACAAAGGAAGGAGAATCAACCTGTCTAGACAACTAAACAAAATAAGGAGGGAAATGAGAAACCTTGGACCCAAGGAAGGCTTTATGCTCTCACACAGCAAGAAGCACAGGCTTCTAATGCGTTAGAGACAAGTATTAATTTAGTTTTGTTGCCCAAGGTGACAACCCAAGTGTTGGGATCCCTCGCACGTCGCAGAAAATTCTAGAAAAATTCTGCGCGCAGCGGAAGACATGCGCGAGATCCCGTTCATCGCATGACTGATATATGCTCGTGACACTCACAGCATGTACTATATCAAGTCACATACATAGCATGGTATACATGAGGCTCCCTATAGCCGAAGCATAAGGAATCTTGCTCATCCACTGAATCTCTTCAGATGTGTTGGGGCACATCTTCTTGGAGAGATTTGACCCATGCCTAAGGGGTAATTATCCCCTTTTAGAGGTTTCCATGCCGAACCTCTTCAGCACTCCCTCTATATAAATATTCTGTGACAGGACAAGCATCCTCTTAGATCTATCTCTATAGACCTTAATTCCCAAAATATAGGATGCTTTCCCAAGATATATCATGGAGAATTCCTTGGACAACCAAACCTTGACCTAGGATATCATTCACGTACAATATGAAGAATGAAATAGCCCTCCCACTAACCTTCTTATAAATATATGGTTCCTCCTCATTCTTGATGAAATCAAACGATTTGATTACATAGTTGAAACGAGTATTCCAACTCCGAGATACTTGCTTTAGTCCACAGAAGGACCTTTGCAGTTTGTAGACCTTGTGACCACCATCACAATATCTCATAATCATATTATGCTGCAATATCAAGCAATATTTGAATGAACTTTAACATGGCTATAGGTGAAAAAAGGTATCTTGATAATCAGTACCTTCATATCGATTATAACCTTTCACTACTAGCCTTTCTTTATAGGTCTCTACCTAGCCATTCAGTTATTTTTTTTATTCTTTTTGTAAATCTAATTACAACCAATAGGTACTATACCTTTGGTGGATCTACTAAGGTCCAGACTTGGTTGGAATGAATGGAGTCCATCTCTGACTTCATTGCTTCCAACCATTGCTCGGAATCGATGTCTAACATCGCCTTGTTGTAGGTATTGGGATCCTTACCTTGATCTCTATCTCCCATGAGGAACACTTCCTCTAAATCTTCTGTAAGCATACCTAAGTGTTAGGAACCCGCCCATGCCGCTGATATTCAAAAAATTCAGATGCAGCGGAAGAGGCATGCGCGGGATCAACCGTTCATCGCATAAATGTTGTTCAAAAATCGTTCGTAGATAGATAAGGATTAAAAACTTTTAATAACTTTAGGAAGATCAGATCTTCACCTTGCGCGGGTAGATGATCACCGCAAACTGATGATCGTGGTTTTGGATGAAGGTTCGCTTGAAGCCGTTCAAGTGCCCGGCCTCTACGGATATCCACACGAAGCAGGATCCGATCCAAGCTCTCTATCTCACCGGGGTGCTAGCTCCCTTGCAGAGATAACTTTTGATGGCTGATCTCCTCGCTTGTTTTCAAATCTTGAATGTACTTGAGAGGAGGAAGAAGAAGAAGGGATCTTGAAGAAGAACCAAAGCCTTCACTGCAGCCTTTCTTTTCCCTGCGTTGGATGAAGGGAAGGGGAGGAGGCCGCCAAGGCTTCTTCTTCCTTTCTTCTTGCTTGCGGCTGAACCAAGGGAAGAAGGAGAGGAGGGCGTACGGCCACAAGGGGAGAGCTTCTCATATGAATTAGGTCAGCCCCAAAAGCCCCCTTTAAATAACAAGTGGAGCTCCTAACTTTTAGGAGCTCCCTTGAATTAATTCCAAGAGGGGCGCCGGCCCCTCTTGTTGCCGCACCCATGAACCCAAGGAGAAGGGGCTTGAGCCCCTCCTTCTTGTGTTGCCCTAATCTTCATCTAATGAGGATTGGGTGGCCTTAATTTGGTTTAGCCCTAATCCAATTAGGGTTTAACCAAGGGTGAACCAATTTGGATCCAATCTAGGTAAGTCCTAATCCAATTAGAACTTAAATCAATTTTGACTCAATTGAACTCTTCAATCCTAATCCAATTAGGAGTCTTATTGATTCATTAGATTAATAATTAATTCTGACTTAAGAAACCCTAATCCAAATTAGGACATATTTAATTTTAGTCCTAATCCAATTAGGACTCTATTTGAATCTGAAGTCCTATTCTGATAAGGACTCTAGGAATCCTACTCTAAGTAGGAATCCGATTTTAATTCAAAACTCCTAATCTCATTAGGATTGTAGGAATCCTATTCCAAGTAGAAATCTCAGTCCTACTCCAACTAGGATTCCCAGTCCTAATCCAATTAGGACTCTAGGAATTCTACTCGAAGTAGGACTCTTGTTTCAAGTCCAATTAATTAATTTCCTTTATTCCTTCTTCAACTGAATATTAATCGAATTGATTACTTGTGATTCCTAATCACGATTCAACCATCGGATCGGTCAATACTTCTAGTGTGTGTGATCCCATAGGTTCTACTCTGACTGGTAGTGAGATATATTATGATCTCTATCATAATATCATTGAAAACTCCTTTCAATGGATTGGAACGATTCCAACTCTACTCTTTAGGGTTTATCGATCATCGAGATAATCCCTGTGAGTCCCACCATCCACCAGTGACACCTAGCAGCATGTAGTGGCTACCCAGTAGAATAGAATGATGAATCTCTAGGTGCAGTTATCGTGTGATACAGTCCTACTATCGTGGATCCCTACAGGACGGAGGTCATGGATAACTCGTCAAACTCCTTCGTCTGTCATATGTCAAGATTTATTCGACTCGAGTTCGTTAGTGGAAAACTCTTTCTCCACTTTATATTACCGCCCTGCCCAAGGTTTTAGAACTCAGTCTAACAAATCACATAGGATCACTCCTCTTCTATCAAGGTCGATAGATTCCATGTAAGTGCATACCCTACTCCTACAGTGAACTTACTGCAGCCAATCTACACTACAAGGACCCATATGACTAGAGACCATGTATACGTGTAGTCAAACTATAATAACCTCACTGTGAGTAGCTGAAGCACCGCAGGTCAAAGGACCAGTCATACTACTGCAACATCAAGCAAGTCACTAACGAGTGGATAGACATCCAAGTGACTTCTTGTCTTGGTCACGCTCAGTACCCTTGTTCTCTAACAAGCACCTGCACTATTACTTCAATGTCCCCACACCGTGGACTCGAGTCTCGTCCATCCATAAGGAAAGTAATGTGTGCACTGATCTTATCGGATCGATCACCGCCTTCGTGATGATCCATCGATCAGGAGCATTCAGAAATTAATTACTAATGATGCATGGTTCAAATTCTTAACTCTTAAGAATATTGTTGCCCAGATAGACAACCCAAGAGGGGGGGGTGAATTGGGTTTTTAAATTAACTTAGCTAATTAAAACTTTGTGGATGATTAACTAAATACTATAGCCAGTTATTTAATTAAAGCTAAGTGCTGTGAGTAATGTGTGGGGAAGAAGATGAGAGACAATGCACTACAAACACAAAGTTTTATAGTGGTTCGGAGCTAACCCTTGCTCCTACGTCCACTCCCCAAGTCTCACTTGGGAATTTCACTATAACCCCCTTGGATTACAGCCAGTTGTTTTGCAAGCTCACAACCGAACTTGTTGTTTTACGAGCTCACAATGAACTCGGTCGGTTTTCCCAGGCTCACCGACTAGAACCAACCCCGATTGTTTTCCCGGGCTCACAATCAAACCCTTACACTCGTTGGTTTTAAACCGGCTCACCAACCAACCTTAATCCCCTTGATTCAATCCCCCGATTGAATCAAGTAAATACACGAGATAGAAGAAAACAGAAAATAGCTTCTCAAAAAGCAGATTTAAAACAATATAATCGTAAAGGAGTTAGAAGCCCTCAAACGCTTTTAAGATGGTGAAGAGGTGTGGCTTCTGGAACTCCGGTCTCCTCTTGAAAGAGTGATCGACTTGAAAGCAGGAGGAGGAAGCTTTGAATGCTGGAAAGATGTTGGTGGAGCAGTAAATGCAGATCTTCCCTTTTTCTCATTGAAGAGCACTTAGAGAGCTTGAAGACTTGAATGCTAGGAGTGGAATGTGTGTTCTCTACCTTGCTACAGTCTTCTGTGGCTATTTAACCCAACCTCCACGGAAACTAGCCGTTACTCTGCTTTTTCTGGCCGTTCTGCACACTCTGCGCAGCCTGACAATGTGACCGTTGGTGGGTTGGAGTCGACTCGCGCGATCAGGAGTCGACTCGGCTGTAGCAGGAGTCGACTCGAGCTTTTCCGGAGTCGACTCGGCAACTGTTCCCAGTTTGAATTAAAGTTGCCGTCTTGACTGGGAGTCGACTCGTCTTGACCCGGAGTCGACTCGCCAACTTCTGGCGCTGACCTGGCAATTTTGGAGTCGGCTCATCCTCTGTAGTCCGTGGATCCAAATTTGAATTTTGTCCACTCGAGTCGACTCGACTGTCCTGGAAGTCGACTCGAATCTCAGAGCCCGAACTCCCGATTCTCTGTCTTTTGGCTCATCCAGTCTTGGAGTCGACTCGAACTTCCTTGGAGTCGACTCGGCTCTCAGTTTTCGAAAGTTGGTCTTCTGCCTTTTGACGTGAAGCTTGTCTTGGAGTCGACTCGAGCTGTCTGGGAGTCGACTCAAATCTCAGAGGCAGTAACATGGTCTTCTGTCTGTCGATGGTCGCACAGTCTCGGAGTCGACTCGCGTACTGCGGGAGTCGACTCGAATCTCAGAGTCCATAAAACGCTCTCTGACTTTTTCTTTGTGTACCGCTGGGAGTCGACTCGCGTTCCACTGGAGTCGACTCGAATCTCAGAGTCCATAAAACGCTCTCTGACTTTTTCTGTGTGTACCGCTGGGAGTCGACTCGCATTCCACTGGAGTCGACTCGAATCTCAGACCTGAAAAACTGCTCTTCTGTCCTTCTGTCTGTTTTCAGTCGGAGTCGACTCGTACTGATCAGGAGTCGACTCGAGCTCGTGCCAGTGACCTTGATACGCTTGGAGTCGACTCGTGAAACTCGGGAGTCGACTCGTATCTCAGACATTGGTTCATGCAGACTTCTTAACTTATCCAAAATGCTATGAACCAAGTCTAGAGACACTTGGACAGGATTTTCACTGAAACACTCAATTGAATTCATTAGTAATCACAAGATATACTCAAATGCTTTGAGCTCATCAAAATCAAACGGGGTTTTAATCGATCACTCCACAATCTCCCCCTTTTTGATGATGACAAAACTTTGAGTATATGTAAAATGAGTTGCTCAGTAAACTCCATAAATGAATTCAAATGTCTGATAATTTAATTTATCCAAGTTTGAAAGGAGTGAAACATTAAATTTCGGAGTTAAAGTTCCCCCTTTCATTTGGAATTATATAAGCCTTCATATTCTGCAATCAATTGTTTGGCTTATATGACATTAATGATTTAGCTTGATTAAAATTCAGATTCTCCCCCTCAACATATGCATTCAACTATGTTTTGATTTTCTGAATTTCCTTTTAATGCTTTGAAATTTTTGAACTAAAATTTTTGTTTTTAGAGGAAAAATCTGTCAATTTGTTCTTGAGTAGGATTCAGCTAATCTCCGAATATCCCTTGAATAGATTCTGGAGATTACTCCATTAGGAGCCCCAAAAGAGAGATAATGAGCCTCGAGGTACCGAATCTACTTAGAACAAATTTATGTGTGTTTTTAAGAGTTTATCGTTTTATTTATTTCCATTGATTTCTTTTACATATTTTTTAATATTTCTCCCCTTTTACATATTTTATACTTACACATTTCTCCCCCTTTTTGTCATCATACCAAAAAGGAGGTAATCACACACAATCAATGGCACAAATGGCACAGTCAATCATCAAATGGCACAGAAATGAAGATAAGATGTCTACTCATTGTATTGATATGAAGGTGAATACATTTGAGCATACAATAGGTAAAGCAAGAACAATACAAAAGAAGACAAAACACAACTCAAAATCATCTATGACCTCCTCGAGGATGTGGCTCCCCCTCTCGAGGATACATCTCCTCCTCTGGAGGATGTGGCTCCCCCTCTCGAGGATACATCTCCTCCTCTGGAGGATGTAGCTCCTCCTCTCGAGGATGTGACTCCTCCTCTCAATCGGCTCTGCTCCATGAGGAGGGCGACTGCCTCTGTAACATAGCCCAGCTGCGTGATAATAGACGTGGTGGCTCTGCTATGTGTAGTGGAGAGCTCAGTCACCGACGTCTGAAGCCCAGTCACCGAGGTCTGAAGTGCGTCCAGCTTGTCGATGAGCACATTCGACAAGCGCTCGGCCCCCTCGGTGGTGGTGTGCATGTCACGGCGGATGTCATCCCGCATCCTCCTCGTGGTGCTCGTGACCTCGCTCATGCTGTGGAACTGGGCCTGCACCAGGGTCCTAATGTTGTAGATCTCCTGCCGCACCTCAGCCGTCATGTCTGTCACGGCTGTCAAGGATGGGACCAATGCTGAGGATGGAGTGGGTGCAGGAGTGGGAGCTGGCACGGAACCTCGGAGCTCCCGGAGCAGCTCGTCCCTCAAATCTCGGACGATCTCCTGCCGCAGCTCCCGGAGCTGCTCTGGATCAATACGGACCTCCATAGATGGTGGAGCTGAGGAGGAAGGTCCGGCAGAGGTGGTAGGAGCAGGAGGAGTGGATGGAAGGTCTGGATGGTCTGGGAACTCTGGGTAGTCAGAATCTGTCTCAGGACTGGGTGATGGTCTGGTGGTCTGAGTGGTGAAAGTGGACTTCCTAACCCAGATCCCTTCTCTCTTCCGAAATCCCATCCTGTGCATGGTCCCCGTACCCAAGCGATCAGTCCATCGCAAGGCACGAGAGGGTTCCTTCTCAGGAATGGAAATTTCATACTGCCTAAAGAGAAGAGTGAATATCATTCCGTATGGGAGGGAGAGCCTAGGTCTATCCAGGGGCTCACACATATACCTATAAATGAGCTTGGGGAAGTTGACCGGGGTGTCCTGAAGAATGTAAGACATAATAGCTAGGTCCCTCTCATTCACAAAATCAAATCTCCCTGTCTTAGGGAAGATGGACCTGGACAAAATGCTCAAAAGGATTCTCACTTCAATAGGAAGTGAGCTAGCAGATACCTCATCTAGGGGAGACTGAGGTGGATGCCCTAAGACGATCGTAAGGGCCTCAAATCTATCCTCAGGATGTGCAGGAGCCACCCCTACTAATGGAAGGTGGAGGATATGGGCAATGAGGTCCTCTGTGACACGCAATGGGACACCTAATACCGTGCCCTCAATACCTCCATCTCCCCGATGGACGGTACTGTAGAACTCTTGAACTAGGCCAGGATAGGTGGAAAGGTCCAAGGTGAGGAAGTACTCTAGACCCCGGGCTCTAAGCCTATCGCCTATGGTGAATCCTTCCCGGGAGAGATAGTCGAAAGTGACATACCTCCCGGAGGTGACGGCCTTCCCGGCCAACGGCCTAACATGAACCACCCTAGGCGGGGAACGATCCGGAGGAGGTTGCCTCGCGGGATCGTGCCGCGCCTTGGAGCGCCGCTCGGGACCGGCCACGGGACGGGACCTCTTTCTAACAACTCCCTTGCGAGGCATCTTGACCTAAACGAGATGAAAACCTAGAGAACGAAGAAGGATCGATAGAGGAAGCTCGGGACTGACCTGAAAAGACCTAGGAACGGACGGAAACTCAATGTCCGGCGAAGAATCGATGGGAAAAGGGCTTGGAGACGATCGAGGATGACCTAGGAGTCGGCTCTAGGGCTTTGTGAACAGTGGCGGCTTGAGAAAAAGTGTTTGCGAAACGACAAACCTAGGGTTAAAAAGTCGGATCCCGACTGCGAGTCGACTCCCCTGAGTCGCGAGTCGACTCGACCTCGAGTCGACTCCAGAAAATGCGCGAGTCGACTCTCCTTATGCGCCTGTAGACTTCGAGTCGACTCCCGACAATGTGCGAGTCGACTCCCCCTCAGCTGCCAACTTTGCGAGTCGACTCCCCCAAATGCGCGAGTCGACTCCCCCTTAGGAGCCGGCTCTGAAACTTACTCGAGTCGTCTCTAACCTTGGCACGCACTTAAAAATCATGCTATAACCGTGCCAAATGAGGGAAAATCACCTAGTTGGGATCTGATTTGATGATCATTGAATAGAAACTCTATTTTAACCTCATTTTAACCATCAAAATCAATTAATCTAGTGGAAACTCCCACTAGGATGGGTCAATCACTCCTAATCCCCTCCTAAGTACACTGAACCTCTCTTCACTTAGGAGTTTTGTGAAAATATCTGCTAATTGATTATCAGTACAAACAAATTGGAGAGTCACATCACCATTCAATACATGATCTCTTATGAAGTGATGTCTTATCTCAATGTGTTTAGTTCTTGAGTGTTGAATTGGATTTTTAGTTAGGTTTATGGCACTTGTATTATCACAATTAATGGGGATTTTATCTTGTTTAATGCCATAATCTTCTAATTGTTGTTTAATCCACAAGATTTGAGCACAACAACTCCCGGCTGCAACATATTCAGCTTCTGCAGTGGATAATGCAACCGAGTTTTGTTTCTTGCTAAACCATGAGATTAGGTTTTCTCCTAGAAATTGACAAGACCCGCTGGTACTTTTTCTATCAAGCTTACATCCAGCGAAGTCTGAATCTGTGTATCCTATTAAGTTTAGGCTAGATTCTTTAGAGTACCACAGCCCTATGTTCTTAGTTCCTATTAAGTATTTAAAGATTCTCTTAACTGCAGCTAGGTGTGATTCTTTAGGATTAGCCTGATATCTAGCACACATGCACACACTAAACATAATATCAGGCCTACTTGCAGTAAGATACAGTAAAGAACCTATCATACCTCTATAAAGTTTTTGATCTACAGATTTACCTGATTCATCTTGGTCTAACTTACATGATGAGCTCATGGGGGTGCTGATTGACTTGTTTCCCTCCATATCAAACTTCTTGAGCATCTCCTTGATATATTTGGCTTGATTGATGAAGATGCCTCCTTCAGATTGTTTGATTTGAAGCCCGAGGAAGTAGTTCAGCTCTCCCATCATGCTCATCTCAAACTCACTCTGCATCAAATCAGCAAATTCCTCGCAGAGGCGATTGTTAGTAGCACCGAAAATGATATCATCAACATAAATCTGTACTAATAACATATCCTTATTTTTCTTTTTCAGAAATAATGTTGTATCTACATTTCCCCTAGAGAATTCATGTTCTAATAGAAATTTACTAAGTCTTTCATACCATGCTCTAGGTGCTTGTTTTAGTCCATAAAGTGCTTTGTTCAGTTTATACACATGATTGGGGTATTGATGATTTTCAAAACCAGGAGGTTGTTCCACATATACCTCCTCATTAATAAACCCATTTAGAAAAGCACTTTTTACATCCATTTGATATAGCTTGAAGTCCTTAGAGCATGCATATGCTAATAATAGTCTAATAGCCTCAAGTCTAGCTACGGGAGCAAAGGTTTCATCAAAGTCTATACCTTCTTCTTGATTATAACCCTTTGCTACTAGTCTAGCCTTATTCCTTATAACAATTCCATTTTCATCTAGCTTATTTTTATATATCCATTTTGTACCTATAATTGGATATTCAGAAGGTCTCTCTACTAGATCCCACACTTTGTTTCTAGTAAATTGGTTTATTTCTTCTTGCATTGTATTTATCCAATTTACATCATTTTCGGCTTCTTCTATATGTTTGGGCTCAAAGTGTGAAACAAAAGCTAGATGGTTATTCAAATTTCTAAGGGATGCTCTAGTCCTAACGGGTTGGGATGGATCATCTAGAATTAGTTCCTTAGGATGCCCATGAGCATACCTCCAAGCTTTAGTTAGCCCATGATCCACTATAGGCTCTTGGTTTGATGATTCTCCTTCAATCAACTTTTGATTATCATCTTGTAATCCCATCTCATCTATCTTTTCTTCAAGTATTTCAATATCATCATCAAAATTAACCTTCTTACTAGATGAGATGTCACTAGAGTCATCAAAAACAACATGTATAGATTCTTCTATAACTAGGGTTCTATTTTTTCTTTCCACAACTCCATTTTGTTGTGGTGTCCTAGGTGCTGAGAAATTATGGGTTATCCCCTTTTTACTACAAAATTCATCAAATAATTGATTTTCGAATTCGGTACCATGGTCACTTCTAATAGCTATAACTGAGGACTCTCTAGCATTTGTTACTTCCTTATGGAACTTCTTAAACATAGAAAATGCTTGATCCTTATGCGCTAGAAACATGACCCATGTGTACCTAGAGTAATCATCTACTATGACTAGACCATATTTATTTCCACCTAGGCTTGTTGTTCTAGTTGGACCAAATAGGTCCATGTGTAGTAATTCTAGAGGCCTAGAAGTAGAGACACATTTTATGGATTTAAAAGAGTTTCTAGATTGTTTGCCAAATTGACATGCTTCACATATTTTGTTCTTTTCAAATTTTAATTTTGGCAAACCTATCACGGAGTCTCTTTTAACTAGTTTAGTTATTGTGTCCATGCTTGCATGACCTAACTTACGGTGCCATAACCAACTAGCATCATTTTCTTTAGTTTCATTAACAACTAAACATTGGTTATGTTTTGTAAGGTCTTCTAGATCTACCACATATACATTTCCACGTCTCATCCCTTTAAAAACTAAACTATTATCATTAGGATTTGTTATAATACATAGTGATGGTTTAAACATAACATCATATCCTTTATCACATAATTGACTAATGCTTAACAAGTTATGCTTAAGACCATCAACATATCTAACATTATCTATAAAGGTAGAAGGGGTGATTTGAACTTTACCAATACCAATGATGTGACCTTGGTTGTTGTCTCCAAAAGTCACAGCACCTCCCTTCTTAGCTTCAAGGGTGAAAAATTGATCTTTATCACCCGTCATGTGCCTTGAACAGCCACTATCCAAATACCAGCAGTTTTTGTTGACCTTGGCTGCAAGACACTCCTACACAAGCAAATCATGTCATCTTAGGTACCCAAGTTTTCTTGGGTCCTTCATGGTTAGTCAAGTTGGTTCCTTTTGGAACCCATACCCTTTTATTTTTTCTTTTAGTTTTACTTTTCCTAAAATTACATGCATTTGCTTTATGTCCTACTATTCCACAACAAAAGCAAGTTATTTTCTTAATTTTAGTTTCCCCAGCTTTAACAAAGAAGTTACTAAGAAGTTTTTGCTTATTCCTTGGTTTATACCCTAAACCCGCTTTATTAAATACGGCTCGTTGATTATTAAGTATCATGTTTAACTTTTCAGAACTATATGTGAATTTTTCAACTAAGGGTTTGTATTTGTTTAGTTCTTTAGTTAATGTCTGATTTTCGGTTTTTAGATCATTTAGCTCTTTAGTTAGATCCTTGTTTAAGACTTGTTTATGGTTTTTGAGATCTGAAAATTCCTTTGTTAGTTTCTCAATATCTTTCGTTAAGGTGTTAGTCTTCTTAATTAGGAGTTGGTTGCTTGTCTTAAGTTCTAGATTTTCTTTGGTGAGATTATCTTTATCCTTAATTAATGAATCATGCTTATGAATATAACTTTGGTTAGTTACTTTTAGTTCTCTGTTTTTAACATTTATATTCTTATACTCAATCATTAATTCATTGAACGCATCATAAAGTTCATCAAATGTAAAATCAAAATACGTATCGGAAATTACCTCATTTTCGTTGGCCATGAAACAGAAATTGGCCTTCTCTTCTTGTTCTTCATCCGATGATGAAGATGATGCGTCGGAGTCCGATAGGGTGGTGACAAGTGCCTTCTTCTTCTTGTACTTACTCCCCTTCTTCAGTAAGGGGCACTCTGCTCTTATGTGTCCCGGCTTCTTGCACTCGTAACACCCAATCCCCTCATTTTCCCTTTCCTTACCTTTGTCTCTGCGGTAGGAATTTGAGGGACCTCTCCTTTGATGATACATCTTCTTGTGGTTGATAAACTTCTTGAACTTGCGCACAAGAAGTGCCTCACCACCATCTTCCTCATCTTCTTCCTCTTCACTGCTGCTGCTGCAAGACAGGTCCTTGTTAGAAGAAGTAGATTTTAAAGCTATTACCTTTTTCTTATGGGAGGACTCTTCCTCGTTGTGTTGTTTCATGGTAAGCTCATGCGTCATCAGGGATCCAAGGAGCTCTTCAAGTTGAAGCTTGTTCAAGTCTTTAGCTTCTTGGATCGCCGTCACCTTGGCTTCCCACGACCTTGGTAGACACCGAAGGATTTTTCTGACAAGTTCACTGTTAGTATAGTTCTTGCCAAGGCTTTTTAGGCCATTGACAATATCAGTAAACCTAGTGAACATGCTTGTGATTGTTTCATTTGAATCCATTTTAAATAGTTCATATTTATGAACCAAGATGTTTATTTTGGATTCCTTGACTTGATTCGTGCCCTCATGGGTCACTTCAAGTCTGTCCCAAATTTCTTTTGCAGAATTACAAGTTGAAACTCTATTGAATTCATTACGGTCTAAGGCACAATAAAACACATTCATTGCTTTAGAGTTTAGTTGTGCCTTCCTCATGTCATGTTCATCCCAATCCGTTTCTAGTTTGGGTATCTTAACACCCTCTACATATGTGGATGGGATGTATGGGCCATTCACTACAATGGTCCACATCTCATAGTCTTGGGCTTGGATGAATATTCTCATCCTAGCCTTCCAGTATGAGTAGTCGGATCCATTGAAGAAAGGAGGTCTTTGGGTGGACTGACCCTCAATGTGAGAAGATCCAAATGGGGTTGTCATTTTGATCTTTTAACTCTTGAGTGGAAGAGTTTTTGGCTCTGATACTACTTGTTGCCCAGATAGACAACCCAAGAGGGGGGGGGTGAATTGGGTTTTTAAATTAACTTAGCTAATTAAAACTTTGTGGATGATTAACTAAATACTATAGCCAGTTATTTAATTAAAGCTAAGTGCTGTGAGTAATGTGTGGGGAAGAAGATGAGAGACAATGCACTACAAACACAAAGTTTTATAGTGGTTCGGAGCTAACCCTTGCTCCTACGTCCACTCCCCAAGTCTCACTTGGGAATTTCACTATAACCCCCTTGGATTACAGCCGGTTGTTTTGCAAGCTCACAACCGAACTTGTTGTTTTACGAGCTCACAACGAACTCGGTCGGTTTTCCCAGGCTCACCGACTAGAACCAACCCCGATTGTTTTCCCGGGCTCACAATCAAACCCTTACACTCGTTGGTTTTAAACCGGCTCACCAACCAACCTTAATCCCCTTGATTCAATCCCCCGATTGAATCAAGTAAATACACGAGATAGAAGAAAACAGAAAATAGCTTCTCAAAAAGCAGATTTAAAACAATATAATCGTAAAGGAGTTAGAAGCCCTCAAACGCTTTTAAGATGGTGAAGAGGTGTGGCTTCTGGAACTCCGGTCTCCTCTTGAAAGAGTGATCGACTTGAAAGCAGGAGGAGGAAGCTTTGAATGCTGGGAAGATGTTGGTGGAGCAGTAAATGCAGATCTTCCCTTTTTCTCGTTGAAGAGCACTTAGAGAGCTTGAAGACTTGAATGCTAGGAGTGGAATGTGTGTTCTCTACCTTGCTACAGTCTTCTGTGGCTATTTAACCCAACCCCCATGGAAACTAGCCGTTACTCTGCTTTTTCTGGCCGTTCTGCACACTCTGCGCAGCCTGACAATGTGACCGTTGGTGGGTTGGAGTCGACTCGCGCGATCAGGAGTCGACTCGGCTGTAGCAGGAGTCGACTCGAGCTTTTTCGGAGTCGACTCGGCAACTGTTCCCAGTTTGAATTAAAGTTGCCGTCTTGACTGGGAGTCGACTCGTCTTGACCCGGAGTCGACTCGCCAACTTCTGGCGCTGACCTGGCAATTTTGGAGTCGGCTAATCCTCTGTAGTCCGTGGATCCAAATTTGAATTTTGTCCACTCGAGTCGACTCGACTGTCCTGGGAGTCGACTCGAATCTCAGAGCCCGAACTCCCGATTCTCTGTCTTTTGGCTCATCCAGTCTTGGAGTCGACTCGAACTTCCTTGGAGTCGACTCGGCTCTCAGTTTCCGAACGTTGGTCTTCTGCCTTTTGACGTGAAGCTTGTCTTGGAGTCGACTCGAGCTGTCTGGGAGTCGACTCGAATCTCAGAGACAGTAACATGGTCTTCTGTCTGTCGATGGTCGCACAGTCTCGGAGTCGACTCGCGTACTGCGGGAGTCGACTCGAATCTTAGAGTCCATAAAACGCTCTCTGACTTTTTCTTTGTGTACCGCTGGGAGTCGACTCGCGTTCCACTGGAGTCGACTCGAATCTCAGAGTCCATAAAACGCTCTCTGACTTTTTCTGTGTGTACCGCTGGGAGTCGACTCGCATTCCACTGGAGTCGACTCGAATCTCAGACCTGAAAAACTGCTCTTCTGTCCTTCTGTCTGTTTTCAGTCGGAGTCGACTCGTACTGATCAGGAGTCGACTCGAGCTCGTGCCAGTGACCTTGATACGCTTGGAGTCGACTCGTGAAACTCGGGAGTCGACTCGTATCTCAGACATTGGTTCATGCAGACTTCTTAACTTATCCAAAATGCTATGAACCAAGTCTAGAGACACTTGGACAGGATTTTCACTGAAACACTCAATTGAATTCATTAGTAATCACAAGATATACTCAAATGCTTTGAGCTCATCAAAATCAAACGGGGTTTTAATCGATCACTCCACAAATATGCATCATCATCTTATTAATTCTTGGACGATTCATAGACACATAATCAATATGAATGAAAAAGATGCCTTTTATTTATTCAATAATAAAGTCAAATACAAATTATGTCCCAGAATTAATAATGTGTCAGCCAAAAATTGGCTTCTAGGGCATACATCTAACACTAAGTACCTTTCAGGCGGACGGGAGATCCTACTAAATTTACGAGGTGGAGGAGGTACTACGTATACTGGCTTAATATGAATAGGTTCTATAGGCACAATGGCTCGTTGTTCTTTAGAGACTTTCTCTTCGAGCTCAATTTTCTTTCTACTGTCTCTGTCAAGGATAAACTATTTTCCATGAAGATAGCATGTAGGCTCACAAACACTTTGTGATCCTTTGGGATGAAAAGTCGTATCCTAATGACTCTTTAGGATATCCTATAAAACGAGCATTAATTGTCCTATCCTCTAACTTGTCCACCTGTTGTCGCTTGAGTTGAGTTGGACATCCCCAAATCTTGAGATAACCAAGACTTGGCTTCTTACCATGTCATATCTCATATGGTGTGGTAGGAACGGACTTTAGAGGGAACTCTATTCAATAAGTAAATTGCTGAAAGTAGGGCATCTCTCTAAAGAAACAAGGGTAAATCAGTGAAGCTCATCACGGACCCAACCATATCCAATAGGGTTTGATTCCTCCTCTCTGACACCCCGTTGAAATGAGGTGTACCAGGAGGGGTCCATTATGAAACTATACCATTCTCTTTGAGATAATCACGGAACTCTATATTAAGGTGTTCACCTTTTCGATCCGATCGAAGAACCTTAATGAGTTTTTTTGTTTGTTTTTCTACTTCATATCTAAACTTTTTGAACCTTTCAAAAGTTTCAGATTTGTGTCTCATACACATATCCATACCAAAAGAAATCATCGGTAAATGAAGTAAAAATTACAACCCCTAGCCTGCACATCGAATGGGCCACACACATCTGTGTGTACTAGGGTAAGTATTTTAGTGGACCTCCCCATGTCCTACAAAGGATAATTTGGCCATCTTTTCTTGAAGGCAGGATTCACAAATCGGATATGACTCGAAAGTCAATGAGCCCAAAAGTCCATGTTTATCCAATTTGTTTATTCTGTCTTCTCCTATATGGCCAAGTCTGAGGTGCCACAAATACTTCTGGTTTATCTCATCTCTAGATCTTCTTGATCCTATGGCACTCACTACTTGCTCAGATACATTCACCAAAACATCTATATGTAAGTGATAGAGACTGTCAGTCATAAAACCACATGAAACTCATTTATTTATCAAATAAATAGAGCAGTAGTTTTACAAAACTCTTCCTATGCTAAACAAAATACAGAAATCAAATTTCTGCTAGCAGCAGGTAACAGTCCCTAAGTATCCTAAGCATATCTGACATACCTTCTGAAGGTCTGTCACCCTTATTGCTCTTTATGCTTCCCATGCATGTAGGACAGTTCCTCTTCCAATGGCCATTTCATGATGCAATGGAAATGCTTTCCCTTGCATTCGGCCTTTTCTTGGAACTTCCTTGCTTGGCCATTTCTTGGTCTTCTTCTTCTACGCAGGCTTCTTCTTCCAGGTAGACTCTCTCTAGGAAGTAGAAGCCAACTCGACAGCGAGAATTATACCCCTTGAACTCTTCAAGGTCCCTAAGGTAGTTACCAATTTATTTAACAATTCTATTTTTGGTGCATACAATCTTGTTCATATGGTAGTCTACTATAAACTGTTCATATGAATCTGGAAGGGATTGCGGGATCAAATCCGTTTGCAATTTCTTTTTGCATGGTCATGCCGAGCTTCTCAAGCTTCTCTAAGTCCTATATCATGGTCAAACCATGATCCTGGATAGATTGTCCATCACGCATCTTGGCCTTGAAGAGCCTCTTGAATACTTCAAAACATGCTGCGTGACTCTGATCACCATACAACTCTTGCAGGTGATTTAATATGTCCTTGGCAGTCTTCATGTTCTCATGCTGGCATTGTAATTCATTGGACATGGATGCCATTGTGCAGCACCTAACTTTATTGTCATTGTTCGTCCACTTAGCATGCCTCTTACGCTGATCAGTGATCGGACAGATTGGTAACACGGAGATTCTTTGGTCTAGCACATATCCTAATTTCTCACAATTCAAAACTATTTTGAAATTTGCTGAGCCAGTCTTTATAATGGGTTTGGTCAAATGGTTGTTCTATAGGATATGAGTTAAGAGTCTAGAAGCTGACTTTATAATCCTCAGAGAGTAAAGATTCTAGTTAGAATTTTGTACTTGAACCCTATTTGTTTTAGGGCCTTTTAAAACAAACACACCTCTCACTATTTTCTCGAATCTCTCACACTCCTCTGGTAGAGAAACGGAAGCGACTCTAGGTTTCAAGTGGGGTACTACGGTCCCATCAATTTACATGCCACCTCACCTAACAGTTATTGGTGACACATAAACGATGAGTGTACAACTCTTGTACAATGCTTCTCAAGCAAGTTGTAGCGCTATACGGTCTCTAAGTAATGAAGACCTCACCTAACAGTTATTGGCCCCATTCCTTAGTTAAGTCGGACCCACCATATAACCGCAGAAGCAAAGCCGTCATTGGGTCCCTCACCTAACAGTTATTGGGCCCAACCCCATCTTTACCCCTACAACATCTCATGCCTAATAGAGAGGTCCAGTCCTCCGATGCAACTTGCCCACTGTATCCAGTCGAGACAAATCAACGCCGGAAAGGCCTTAGCAGCTCTACTACGGTGGAAGACCACTAGACTTAATATTTTCGAGGAGATTTAATTTAGGTCTCTTTCATTTAATTATCTACAACTCATGCAAATAATTATCTACCCGCTATGCATAGACATAAACATAAACAATAAGGCATAATCACAAAATAATTGGTGATGATCATGGATCCAGGATGGGGTCATAGTACAAGCACATGCACGTCAATTGGTTAGATCATCTTCAACTCTTGACTCGATCTTGAGCACCCTTGGTCCAATTGCGAGCAACTCCTTGATCCATCTCCAATCAACCCTTGATCTCGATCCGCGCAAATCGTGCTTGTAGAGACATGCACCGATCAACCATTGACGTGCAAACACATCACAGATTACATCCCAGATAACTTTAAAAATAAATAAAATTAAATAATAGTTACAATCCTTTTTCATGAGACATGCAGGTCTCTAATACATCAATATAAGATGCACGTAGGCATCTAAAAATCTGATTTACATGCCATCACATAACATCACAGAACATCTCAGACATTGCAGAACATTTCAGCACAATTAAAGGGTCCATCCATGATCATCACCATACGCATCTCATGCATTAAATATAATTTACAGATCTGAATATTTAACAGATTATGTCATCTTATGAGTTGCTGATCATGCAAGATATGATTCTAAATACTTGTAATCATATTAACAAAGCAATAGAATCATTAATCTAATCACATAAAAATCAGCATGCAGAAAAATCAGCAGGCTGAAAATTCTGCATGCAGAAAAATTCAGCAAGCATAATCTTTAAATTTTCAGATCTATTATGTCTTAATCATTTAATTCTAATCTTGATCTACGCAACCTGGCTCTGATACCACTGTTGGGATCCCTCGCATGCCACAGAAAATTCCAGAAAAATTCTGCGCGCAGCGGAAAACATGTGCGAGATCCCGTTCATCGCATGGACGTATTTTAAAACCGTCGTTCGTAGATAGATTAGGATTAAATACTTTTTATATGATTAGAAAGATCAGATCTTCACCTTGTGCGGGTAGATGATCGCCGCAAATATGATGATCGTGGATTTGTTGGAAGGTTTGCTTGAAGCCGCACACACGTCCGGCCTCTATGGGTATCCACATGAGGTAGAGGACCGATCTAAGTTTTTGAATCTCCCTGGGGTGCTAGCTTCCTTGCAGAGAATACTTTTGATGGATGAATATCTTTCTCCTTGCAGCAACCAAACCTTTGATTGCTTTCTCTTAGGGAAGAGGAAGAGAAGGAAGTATATTAAAAGGAAGCAACTTTTGCAGCCTCTTAATTTTTATGGAAGAAGGAAGGGAGAAGAAAGTCCAACGCCATCTCCTTTTTTTTTTTTCTTTTTTTTTCTTTGCATTGCAGCTGAAAAAACCCAAAAGAGGGAGAGGGGTTCACGGCACCAAAAGGAAAAAAAAAACCCTAAGGTGGCAGCCCCTATCCTTCTTTAATTTGGGTGTGGAGCTCCTAAAATTTAGGAGCTCCAACCTTATCCTATAAGGCAAGAGGAAGGGTGTAGCCCCTCCCTCTTCTTCTTCACGTAATCAGCCTAGGGAGGGGTACGCCCCTCCCTCTTCTCCCTATCACACACACGCCTCACTTAATCCAATTAAGTGGGGCATGGGGGCCATTTACAAGGTGGGTCTAATCCTCTTCCAAAGAGGATTGAGTGAACCCAATCTTTCTTTTCCTTTAAATCCTAATCTAATTAGGATTTCAATTGAACCATGACTCAATTGAACTCTTCAATCCTAATCCAATTAGGAGTCATCTTAATTTATTAGATTAAAATTAATTAGGACTTAAGAACTCCTAATCCAATTAGGACTTATTCAATTTCAGTCATAATCTAATTAGGACTTTAGAAATCCTACTCCAAGTAGGACTTTAATTTAATTTGAAATCCTAATCCAATTAGGACTCTAAGAATCCTACTCCAAGTAGGACTCATAGTTAAGTCCAATTAATTAAATCTAATTAATTAAATTAAATTGCAATCCAATTATAATTATTCCTTCTTCAACTCACTAACTCTTAGCGGGTTAACCAATTATCAATCAAATTGATTATTTATGATTCCTAATCACAATTCAACCATCGGATCGGTCAATACCTCTAATATGTGTGACCCCATAGGTTCTATTCTGTCTGGTAGTGAGATATATTGCGATCTCTATCACAATATCATTGAAAACTTCTTTCAATGGGTTGGAACAATTCCAACTCAACTCACCAGGGATCATCGATCATCAAAATAGTTCTTGTGAGTCTCACCATCCACCAGTGACACCTAGCAGCATGTAGTGGCAACCCAGAAGAATGGAATGATGAACCTCTAGGTGTAGTTATCATATGATATGGTTCTTCTATCATGGATCCCTACAGAACGGAGGTCAAGGATAATTCATCAAACCCCGTCATCTGTCATATGTTTAGATTTATTCGACTTAAGTTCGAGAGTGGAAAACTCTTTCTCCACTGTTCATACTGCCCCGGCCGAGGTCTTACGAACTCAGTCTTATAAATCACATAGGATTACTCCTTATCTACCAAGGTCGATAGATTCCATGTAGGTGCATACCCTACTCCTACAGTGAACCTATTGCAGCCAATCTACACTACAAGGACCCATATGGCTAGAGACCATGTATACGTGTAGTCAAATTGCAATAACCTCACTGTGAATAGCCGAAGTACCGCAGGTCAAAGGACTAGTCACACTACTGCAACATCAAGCAAGTCACTGACGAGTGGATAGACATCTAAGTGGCTTCTTGTTTTGGTCATGCTCAGTATCCTTGTTCTCTAACAAGCACCCGCGCTATCACTTCAGTGTCCCTACACTGTGGACTCGAGTCTCGTCCATCCATAAGAAAAGTGATCTAGGCACTGATCTTATCGGATCGATCACCGTTCTCGTGATGATCCATTGATCAGGAGCATTTAGAAATTAATCACCAATGATACATGGTTCAAATTCTCAACTCTTGAATGGTAAGAATGGAGTGGAAGCTAAACAAGTTCTAAACAATCACTTATAAATCAATAGGAAACAAAGCTAGAGATATTATACAATCAAGTATGAATGTAAGGCATGAAGCACAAGAGATAAGGCATCACAAACACAAAGATATATAGTGGTTCGGTGCATCCCAGCACCTACATCTACTCTCCAAGATCTCTTGAGAATTTCACTATAATCCCTCAAATTACAGCCGGTTGTTTTACAAGCTCACAACCTAACTTGTTATTTTCACGAGATCACAACGAACTCAGTCAGTTTTCACAGGCTCACCGACTAGAACCAACCGATTGTTTTTTCGGGTTCACAATCAAACCCAGTTGGTTTTTTCCGGTTCACCAACCACAACCTTACAGCATTGGTTTTTCCTTTAGCTCACCAACAAACCTTAACCCCTTGATTCAATCCCTTGATTGAATCAAGTTACAAGATATTAGAATAATAATTTAAATACAAGCTTTTAAACAAGCAGATATAGCAAATATAAACAAGTAGAGTAAAGAGAAGAAGCCCTCAAATAAATTTTGTAGATGAAGAAACTCGGCTTCTTCTTTACTTGACCCTCTTCTGATTTTGCACGAGGTAGAGGATCACTAAGGCAGCACACAGTTGGAGAGGAAGCTTTGGGATTCACTCGGATGCTCTTCTTCTCTCTCTTTTGCTTTGAATGGCCCTTTTGTGCTTTTGGGAGGTTTCTCTTGAAATCTCTTCCCTATGTGTTCTCTCCCACTTCCTTAACTTTTTCCCTAGCTCTCCCCTTGATTTATAGCTTTAGATGGCATGGGAACAAAGATTTAGCCGTTAGAGATAAAAATAGAGCCGTTGGAGTTAGGAAAAAACTAGCCGTTATATCTCCCAGCGTGCTCGAGTCGACTCGGCTGAAGTAGGAGTCGACTCGTGAATAAAAGTCTGTCGGCACTGTAGCTGAGAGTCGACTCGAGCACTGTAGTGCTGAAGTAGGAGTCGACTCGAGCACTGTAACGCTAAAAATCAACTCTCTATCTTTTTGTCTGTTCTCAGTCGGAGTCGACTCGCAGAGTCTTAGAGTCGACTCGAGCACTGTTCCTTGAAACTCCAGAGTGCCAGAGTCGACTCTGAACTTCCAGGAGTCGACTTGAGGACTATTCTTTTGAATCTTTCTTTGAATTTGCTCCTCCAACTTGAATCCTTTGAACTTGAAACTTGGGCCAATGAAGTATAACTTTCTTTCAACTTTTTGAGAGCTTTTGAAGCGAGTATGGGCTTTCAAATAGCTGTTAAGGTTAACCCAACCTGGGCATCTAGGCCTTCTTGTATTTTTCCAACTTGCTATGTTCCTTGCAAAACAAATTATCTTTCTTCTTCCAACACAAACATTAGTAATTATACTTCAAAATTTTGTGATCATCAAAATCAATCTTTGGATCATCAATCTCCCCCTTTTTGATGATGACAAAACTTGGAGTATATGCAATATAAAATATATTATGTTCTAGAACTAATGCATAGCTAAGTTGCATGAAGTAGAAAACATATATCTTTAAAATATACTTCATAATAATGCTTTAGATTTAATCAACTTAACATAATCAACACATAAAGCATTATGAGCATATACTCAGATATTTCTCTTCCTTTTTGACAACATCAAAAAGATTGCAAGATAATGAAACATTAAGCACAAAGCAGTAAATGATACTCAAATATTTCTTTTCCTTATTGTACTCTGATTTTCAGTCAATGCATGTCGAATTATTGCACAAATATGAATCATATAACTCAAGGTAATAATGTCAGAATAAGATTAATGAGCATAGATCAGAGCCAATTAAGATGATTTCAGAGCAAATTATAATGAGAACACATCGAATGTGATTCCAAAGATAGTTTTCAAATCAAGTGTAAGGTGGAACCTTTTTCAAGTTAATTCAAGGAGTATCAAGACTGATATTCAAAGAAGGCACGAATGAAAATCTAACCCCCTTTTTTTTGAAAGATCTTTAATCACAATTATGAAAGCTTGTTCATTTAAGATCTTTTGCCCAATATATTAAATATATAGCAACATGAGAGCAATCTAATAAATTTTTTAGAGTATAATATCAAAACTTATATACTCAAAAAAATATAACATCATGTTGGATCATTAATTCTTAATGACTTCAAAGTTCTTTTATGATATAAAACATTGGGGCACAAAATATGAAAACATGAATTCATCCAATTTATGATATATCTTAGAGCATACATAAAATTCAAAGCTTTGAAGATTCTTTTAGAGCTCTTTTAAAGATTTTCTTTTACTCCGTTAAAGAGAAACACATTTTGATACATATAAAAATGAATTGGCACAAAATTGAAGCTCTAAAGAGCAGCCAATGAGAACTCTTTAGTGAATTTCAAAATAGATTTTCTAATAGAGACAGATGGATTCGTTTTCAAATAATTTTCAAGATAGCTGATTTTCTGATTAGGTGCATTTTAAAATCTATAAATCTATCATATGTAGCAGCTACTTTTAAATTTATGTTCACAAGAGATACTCAAGAAAATTCAACACATTATTCTCCCTCTTTTTCATTAAACTAGAGGCTCTTAAGATCAACTGTTTGAATTGCAATTTGGTTCATGATTGATGCATAAAATATATTAATCAAATAGTAAGCCTCAAGGTGTATCATAAAGATTTTCAGATTTAAATTTCAGATGATACATATTGAAGAGTATTAGGATCACTTCTCATTTAGTATTCTTTCTCTCTCTCCTTTAGTTATAGATTTATGCGATTAAGTTCCATATGATCTCTCTCCCTGAAATTTTCCTTCTCCCTCTTAATTGAGCATTCCATTTAAGAGTTTAGAATTTGAAGATAATTTTTAATAAAATATTTAAATTATTAATCTTGAAAATATGTTTTCTACAAATTTCAGCATATTTTCAACTTAACCCATTGAGAGCATATTTGTAAGTATCAAATCATATTCATTTGAGATAATGAACACTCTAGAGAATTAAACTCAAAGTATAGGCTATATATAACTAAGACAAGTAATGGCAACACAAGGAGGTTCATCAAAATCAATTCATAACTAATTACACGGTACAGTGAACTACCAGCTCTCAAGCTCAAGCACGAAAGCACTCTCAACCTCGCCCTGTTATGTTATGGAAGAATTTAGCTTATTGCTGGGCTGGTTATTCAGAGCCAACAATAAGCTGCCGGATTTCAAATATTCAAGGTATGCATGATATGATGGTGACTTTTGAATAAGATACAAAATCTAGAGAGATTGATATGTCTAAAGCTCCCCCTCAAAAGATGCATTCTTCTTTAATCATTCTTTTTCTTTTGTTGAATTTTAGATTTTAATGATAAGCGTGAATAAAACTGAAATTCTATGATATCAAGAATGTAAAGTGATCTAGAGTTTTTCAAAATTTATAGCAATCACTCTTTTTTATCTTTGAAGAACAAGTTATGCATCCTCTTAATCTTTAAAAAAATGTACTGAAATATTAATCAGAAAATAATTCATTTGAAGCTCAATTTCTTTCAAAAGCAATTATATTTTCTTTCTTTTAAGAGTCATTTGAGTGAGCTGAAATGTTTCTAGCTTTAAGATCATTCACTCTTTTAAAAATAGCTTTTTCTTTTAGTGATGGAAACTACAATCATGCAGAAAGGGATATAGAAGATCATTCAGGTGAATGTTTATAGAATTTAATTTCTTACTCATAGATTCACAGCAATGTATACAAGAAATACAATGAATCTTTTTAATATCAAAATAAAGTTATATATTTAGAAACATTTGTTCGCAATCAAGATCATTGAAAAATACATCATTTAAATCAATTTTAGTACACTTTAAAGATAAGAAATGATATGTTTCAGATGCATATCGGAGCAATCAACCAAGGCATCAAAATTAATTCTGTTTTTCTTAAGTTAAGATTTTTATTTAGGAATCATATTGAGTTATTCTCCTGAATGTTGCGATCATTGAAGCATATAACTAAGATTACAAAGATGTAACGATATAAGCATTTTTAAATTAAGTTTAAGCTTTTATGCAAAATCGGATTCTGAACTTCATAAAGATTTTCAAGGAGGCTTTCAAAGTTATAATTTGAGATATGTATCTTCCACATTGTAGCTCATCTTAAATCATTACGATTGAAAACACATATTTCAAACATATTAGAGCATATTCAGAATCTTTGTATTTAATCAATTCATTTTTTCTAAATAGAGATATCCTTCTCTTCTCTTTTTTATAAATTTATTCAACTTTCAGATTTCCAAGATGATCGTGAACGACAAATCTGAAATTTCTTTTTAATAATACCAAAAAAAAATTATGTAGTATTTCAAACATTCAATCAAATTATCCAAGCATGGAGCATTACAAAATATTGAGAACCCATAATTCAAAACATCATCCCACATGCAAAATATATTATGTGTTAAGTCATGCATTAAAATATTAAGAACAAGCATGTCAAGGATCAGAATCATTTCTTTTCAAATAAACTCCCCCTATTTAAATATAATCTTGCACTGATTTTATCCTTAAGGTGTGTTTTCAAGTGATTAAAACTTGACTTGATTTTTCTTATATACTTTCATTTACTTTGTCTTTCATTTCCTCATTTTTTTTGAATTTCTTTCCTTAACCAATTAATGAACATTTTGATTTTGTTTTTCGTTTTTACTTTCTTATGCTCTATACTCTATTTGCTCCCTATCTGGTGGAGTTGAAAGGGGCACGAGGTACTACCACTAGCCTTCCTCTTGTGCCGTCCCTAATATATCCTACACCGAATAGTTGGGTCAAATAGTGCCGGGTACTACCATTAGCCTCCCCATTGACACCATCCCTATGATAAGCAATATAGAAAGGTTAAAATGTTTACTTCAAACTTTTCCTGTTTAAGTATAATTAATTACGGATTTTATCCCTTCCAAAAGAATGCTCACACAAGTCTCACAAATGTCCCGAATATATTATGCTTGTTTTGCTTTTCCTTAAGATTGGAGTATTTGCTTTTACTTAGATTTTACTTCCTTTGAATAATGTTCATTTTCTTTTCTTTATCTCTCTCTCTTTTTATTATTCTCAAGTAATTTACATGAAAGAGTAGAATAAAGAATTAATCTAATGTATCATATAGATGTATATCATGCAAACAACATTTTTATTATGCTCAAGGATTCATAGCTTCTCACAAGTTATTTTAAATCAAAATGTTAAGCATAAACTTGTGTATTTTATGGTTATGACATAAGCAAAGATATATTTTAGTTTGGACAAACCATGAAACAATTTCTAAACGCATAAGTTAATTAATACATATATAGACATGATATCAAGAATTTAATAATTAAAGATTTTAATCATGCCACAATAAGATTTAAGTTATTGACTTTGCTCAGCTAATTTATGAGAGAGGTATCTAAAATTACCGATTCATTCTGCATTCTTTAAGTCAAATACCTACTCGATTTCTTATGTGTAAATTTTTGGCTGAAGAAGGTCCTCTTTCTTGTTTGCATGTGAATGTTTATTATATCTTATGTGGAGGTGTCCTTCAAGTTGAAATCTCTTATTTTCTTGCTTAAGGATCGTGCATTATTAACAAAATCTTTTTCTTTCTTGAAGTAAAGTCATTAGTTTCTTCAAGATACAAAACATTCATACAACATATTTCTTAACTAGATGACTCAATATAAGATATGACAATAATTGAATGTTGAGTCACTTTACTCAAGAGATTGCCTAAATATAAGCAAGCACATGTCACTTGAACTAAAGAGATAGTTTCATTAACTAAGATGGTTCAAGGACAAGCATGTGAGGCAATAGGAAGACTCATCAAGGTCAAATCAATTTCTTATTTTCATAATCAATTTAGCTTAGATTTTATTTGCTTAAGATAATTATCAATAAGACATGCTAGCTAAGTTTTAATCAAATTATCTTAAACAGTTGTTTCTATCAAAATTTAGATTATGATTCATTTGTTATCAATAAAATATGATTCATTAGAGTTAGATTGAAGTCTTGCACAAGGGGCACATAACGAGCATACAATCTAGTCTACTAGCTGTATGATAAAATAATTATTCTATCATGCTTCAATACAGCTTTAAAACAATAGATCTACCTTACTCATCCTTTTCAAATTCTACAAGATGGGGTCATATACATACCTTCTTCATGCCAATCTTCTATAAGAGTTTTCTTATGGACTAACTTTGATCAATGAAGATCCCCTTTCTTTTTTATCTTAATTTGGAGTTCAAGAAAAAATGTTAATTCATTCATCATACATATTTCAAACTCACCTTGCATGAGCTTAGTAAAATCTTCATATAAATCTTCATTAGTAGAACCAAAAATGATGTCATCAATGTATACTTTGAGCAAATAAGATATCACAAATTCTTCTTTTTGATGCATAGATTTATCACTATTACTTTCTATCAAAAAAGTTACTCAAGCTTTTATATCATGCTTTTGGTGCTTGTTCCAAATCACATATTGCTTTATCATATTTGTAATGAGTGTTTTCAAATAAGGTTGTTATTTTACATAGATCTCTTTTTTAATGAAATAACCATATAGGAGTGCATTCTACACATTCATTTGATAGAATATAAAGCTCATAAAGAAAGCAAATGATAATGGTGATCTTTACTTTTAATCATGCAAGAATTTCATCAAGATCTATTTCATCTTTTCTTGATTGAATCTTTTAGTAGTCACCAATGTTTTTTCATTAAGTGCATTTCTGAAAAACTCAATTTGGTTCTAATTATTAACAAGTTTTCAGATTTCATCGGCAAGATTTCAAATTCTATCTCTTTAAAAAAAATGATTTAGTTTAACTCGACCAATTATAATCTTATTCATTCTTAAGGTGTTTTAGTTTTAGATTGTTATATGTAAGCAAAAAAATTAATCATATGCATTGCTTGATGAATGATACCCAAAGATAGGAGTACCTTCATCAGATTTGGCATTATTTTCATAAGAACATATCAAGCATAACATGTACGACTGAAAAATATGAAAGATATGCAATAGTTCATTTTCTATTTTTTAGAAGATCAAAAGGAGTTTTCATCAAAAAATAGATCTAATAGAAACCATATGTATGACAAGCAGTGATGATAGCTTTATAATAAAAGAACAACTATCATACAATATTGTCTTTTTCATTTCTTCAAGTATTCTATTAACCCTATTTTACTTATGGTGTTCTTGGTGCAGAAATAATTATATTCAATATTATTTTCTATGCAGAACTTAACAAGAAATTGATTTTCAAAACTGTGCCATGATACTTCTTTATTTTCACAGTTTGCAAACCTTTTTCATTTGAACCCTTTTGTGAGTTTGTGCCAATGCAGAAAATATTTCAATTTAAGTGCCAAGAACAAAAACAACGTTAGCTTTGACAAATCATTCACAATTACAAAATCAAGAAACTTATCTCCTAGGTTCACAATTCTAGAGATCCAAATAAATTCTTGTGGAGAATTTTCAAGGACTATGAGGTGGAAACGATGTTTTTAGATTTAGAAATGATTCTAGTTTGTTTTCCTAGATGACATGCATAAAAAATTTTGACCTTGCAGAAATTATTCTAAGTAAACCAATGACAAGGTCTTTTGAGATTAAGGTCATACTAGTATGAGTTGATTTTATATGCAAAAACTAGTTTCTTTAATCTTGATATTCATAATGCATATATCTAAAAATATACCAAGTACACATTCTTATGCCTAAGATCAATAAAAAATAATGCCATGGATATAAAAACTTTTAATCAAGCATGTAGAGAATTCATAGAGTTATTCTTAATAAATAATTAATCATTTAGCAACTTATCCAACAGTAAGTAAAGCATACTATAAAATAAAGTGATTTGATTATATTTTTAAAAAATATTACCTATATCACAAAATTGATTAATACCCGCAATTCATGTTTTAATTAGATACTAAGGCAAAGAGAATGATGAGATGCACGGATTACTAATTTCATTATTCTTTTCATTTCAATTACTTTTCTTAAGTATATTTTAAGTTACATTCTTTAATATATGTCTAGAGCACCCAATTTCCAAATTAACATCTTTTGTTGGAAACTTGAGTGCTAGACACACCTGCTGAAAAATAATTAGATTTTCAACTTAGGAACCCAAGCTTTTTTGGGTTTTTGCAGGTTATTTATAATTATTCCTTTTGAAATCCATATTTGTTTAATAGTAATAGCTTTACCATTTAATTTATGTGTGTTGGAACTATAGGTAATTTATTATGCCCATTCTTTTCATATTTGAAATAAGTTATCTTATTTGATGGTTTGCTTGGTGAATTGATAATCTTTTTCTCTAGAAAATTATTGTTAAGCAAGGGAGTCAAGCCAAATTTTGATTTATCAAAAACAACATGTTGGTTTTCAAACATCATTATTAATCTTTTTGAACTTACAGTGAATTTGTTAATAAGAGATTTCAGTTGGTCAACTTCTTCACTTAAGTTTTGGTTTTCTTTAATTAAGCTATGATTTTTCTGAATCAATTCTTCTGAATTTAACCTTAAGCTTTTATTTTCATAATTTAGTTTGTCTTGTATTTCAGCAATAGAATTTCTTTCTTTTGAAATTTTCAGATTTAGCTTTTTAAGATTTTTATTTTTCATAGCTAATTTTCTACATTCACCATACAAATCATGAAAAGCATTTAATAGTTCATCATAAGAATATTCTTCATGAAATTCATTTGGTGTAAGATTAGATTTAGATTCTACTTTATCTTCTTGTGCTATAAAACACAAGTTAGTTACCTCTTGTAGTTCATTATTGCTCCTAGCTTTCAATTTCTTGCTTGACTCTCTCTTGGTCAAGGCTTTCTTGCTTTTAATTTCTTTCTTTCTTTCTTCTTGCTTCCTCTTCTTCTTTGTCTTTAAGAAGCTTTTGAATTTCTTAGGAATTGATGATAGGTTTTTGTCTTCATCCCCAATATTTTCTTTTTCTGAACTTTCTTTCTGATTTAGAGTGTTTTCTACCTGCTCAATGTTAGTCTTGCAATTATCCTCAAGTAATCTAACATGGGGTTCCTCCGAAATATCATAAGTTGCTTCAAGAGAATCCCATATTTGTTTGGCAGATGAACATATACAAATTGGGTTAAAAATATTTTCATTAAATGCACAGTAGAGAAGGTTCATGGCCTTAGCATTTAGTTCAGCCAAATTTTTATCAAACATACTTTCAATCAATTTCATGGGTGTGTGTAGGCCATTTGTTATGACATTCCATAACTCATAGTTTTGTGATTGAGTAAAGATTTTCATTCTAGCTTTCTATTGAATATAGTTAGTTCCATCAAACAGTGGAGGTCTGTTTGTGGAAAGTCCCTCAGCAAATAATATGTTATGTGGGGTTGTCATAATCTTTGGCTCTAGTCGGTTAAGACTACAAATAATATGAGAGCACCTGTTCTGATACCACTTGTTGCCCAAGGTGACAACCCAAGAGGGGGGGGTGAATTGGGTTTTCTAAAAAATTATGTTCCCTAATTTACTTTGAATTGAATGCAGCGGAATGATAAGATGTTATTTACTTAAGCTCTAGGCAATTACAAGTAAAGCAGTGGAAGATTAAGCTAGAGCAATTATAATCTATGTGAATGGTAAGAATGGAGTGGAAGCTAAGCAAGTTCTAAACAATCACTTATAAATCAATAGGAAACAAGGGTAGAGATATTACACAATCAAGTATGAATGTAAGGCATGAAGCACAAGAGATAAGGCATCACAAATACAAAGATGTATGGTGGTTCGGTGCACCCCAGCATCTACATCCACTCCTCAAGACCTCTTGGAAATTTCACTATAATCCCTCAGATTACAGCCGGTTGTTTTACAAGCTCACAACCTAACTTATTGTTTTCACGAGATCACAACGAACTTGGTCGGTTTTCACAGGCTCACCGACTAGAACCAACCAATTGTTTTTCTGGATTCACAATCAAACCTAGTTGGTTTTCCCCAGTTCACCAACCACAACCTTACACCGTTGGTTTTCTCTTTGGCTCACCAACAAACCTTAACCCCTTGATTCAATCCCTTGATTGAATCAAGTTATAAGATGTTAGAACAAGAATTTAAATACAAGGTTCTTAAACAAGCAGATATAGCAAATATAAACAAGTAGAGTAAAGAGAAGAAGCCCTCAAACAAATTTTGTAGATGAAGGAACTCGGCTTCTTCTTTACTTGACCCTCTTCTGATTTCGCACGAGGTAGAGGATCACTGAGGCAGCACACAGTTGGAGAGGAAGCTTTGGAATTCACTCGGATGCTCTTCTTCTCTCTCTTTTGCTTTGAATAGCCCTTTTGTGCTTTTGGGAGGTTTCTCTTGAAATCTTCTTGAAATCTCTTCCCTATGTGTTCTCTTCCACTTTATTAACTTTTTTCCTATCTCTCCCCTTGATTTTATAGCTTTGGATGGCGTGGGAACAAAGATCTAGCCGTTAGAGACAAAAATAGAGCCGTTGGAGTTGAGAAAAAACTAGCCGTTATGCCTTCTTGCGTGCTCGAGTCGACTCGGCTGAAGTAGGAGTCGACTCGTGAATAAGAGTCTGCCGGCACTGTAGCTGGGAGTCAACTCGAGCACTGTAGCGCTGAAGTAGGAGTCGACTCAAGCACTGTAGCGCTGAAAATCAACTCTCTGTCTTTTTGTCTGTTCTCAGTCGGAGTCGACTCGCAGAGTCTTGGAGTCGACTCGAGCACTGTTCCTTGAAACTCCAGAGTGCCAGAGTCGACTCTGAACTTTCAGGAGTCGACTCGAGGACTATTCTTTTGAATCTTTCTTTGAATTTGCTCCTCCAACTTGAATCCTTTGAACTTGAAACTTGGGCTAATGAAGTATAACTTTCTTTCAACTTTTTGAGAGCTTTTGAGACCTTCTTGTATTTTTCCAACTTGCTATGTTCCTTGCAAAACAAATTATCTTTCTTCTTCCAACACAAGCATTAGTAATTATACTTCAAGATTTTGTGATCATCAAAATCAATCTTTAAATCAATCTTTGGGTCATCAAGTTCCAATATTTATTCTAATTTATTATTTAGTCATGCCCACTTCTTTTTGTTAGACGACTTATTATTTTGCAAGGAAAGATTAAATGCCTGCATAACATTCTTTAACTGTCAAAAGGAGAATACAAAATTTTAAATTTTAGAAGGGTTCACAAGGATTAAGATATAGCAATGCATGTACTAATAAGTAGGTAATTTTAGAAAAATCGAGACTTGACACAAGTATGTTGTGGTTTAAATCAGAGTTGTATAGCGGAAGCATGGTAAATTGAATTATTTTGACACTGGTCTGACCATATAACTTTGATTTGAGAAGTGTTATGACTTGATTTGGAAGAAGTATCCTTTGCTCTTTAAATAGTAGGTACAAAAAAATTTTGGATGAAATTTTTTTAGGGGGGAGAATGTGAGACCCAATGGGTTGGGCCATGTTTCACTTGACCGGCCGAGCCATTTTTGGCCCTGAGCTTCACGTGCGATGCACGTGAGGGGGGATTAGGAGAAAGACTCTGACTAGGAGTCTTCTTCCTCCCTGATCGCGATGGTGATCGAAATTCCATTGCAATCCAAACACCAGTCCGATAAGGTCAGAATTGCCTATTTAAAGATCCTCCCCCTCCTTCAAGTTCACCCAAGATCAAGTCAATGATTCCAAGAGTTTCTTCCTTCGATTTCTGTCGGAAGGTGCAGCCAGACCAAGGTAGGTGTTCTACTTCTTCTTCTCTCTCTCTCTCTTGCTATGTAGTTGAGATTTGGACTGGCGAATAGCCAAAAAACCATCCGAAATAGGGTGCCCTATTTTGGCCCCTTTGTCTTCTAGAATTTACTATTGTTGACCACCATTGCCAATGATGACTGCGGCTAAGAGGCGTTGTGGCCACCATCGCCAGGGTTAAGCCACTATGGGCTGCCACCCTTCTGACCAAAGAGGAAAGAGAGAGACTGACTCTCTCCTATTTTGGTGAAGAAGTCTCCCTCTCTTCTATCTCTCTCCTTCCTTTCTCTCTCTTTCCTCTCTCTTTCTTTATTTTTCTTCTCTCTCTTAATTCTCTCTCTACTAAACTTTCTCTCTCTATTAGACTTTCTCTGTACTCTCTTTGTAGAAATGATAGATCGAGTAAGATATTTTTCTTTGTGATTCTTGATCAATCCTTGATGCAACGCAAAAATGCTCTCCCAAGTGCAGGAGAATCGCACAAGTAGTAAATTCTCAGGAGTCCGAGGTCGAATCCTCAGGGAACGAAATATATATGAGATTATTTAATATAATTTTAGATTAATTAATTCAATAAATTTGTGGATTAAGATGATGTTTTGCAAATAGAAAATAAATCAGTAAACAGAGAATCGAAGTTTGGATAGATTAAGATGGTGTAGAGATCTGGAATCCCCTTCGATGATATTATTTTCAACAATTAAATTCTGCAATTCTTGATTAAGGATCAATCAGATAGATTAGTTATAATCATGGAGTATATAATTTAAAAACATGAATTCAAGATCTAAGTATTCATCGTGCCGATTACGTCTACGACAAATCAAACATCGAAACAATCCATGAATCAAGAAATATAAACCATAAAAGATCTATCTCATAGATAAGCATGCAAGAATCAAAAACATATTAATAGATGTAAATCAACGAGATCAATCGTTTAGAATTTACTTGAAAGAAAATAAGACATCAAAGGTTCCTCCATCACCCTTCACCTAAGAAATCAGCCCTCCATTAAAATATTAGCCTCTCCCTCTCTTTTTCTTTTCTTTTCGGAAGAACAGGGCATCCCCTGTTTCTTCCTTCTTTTTTTTCTTTCTAAAATGCTGAGGCCAACTCCTCTGTTTTTTTCTTTGTTTTCGAATGGGAGAGAATGGTCGTTCCCCCTCCAGCCGAGAGATATATCAAGCTAGTATCTCCCCCCTTCCTCACACGCGATGGAGACCAGCTGAGAACACGGAGCGGATGCTGATCGATGGTGTTTGGACGCGCATGGATGGCTGCGGATGCTCAGGAACGGCTGGATTCGTGTGTGGATCCGGAAGAATCGGACGCGGAAGAGCTGAGCAGCAAGGCCTTGGACGCGTGATGGGATTCTGATTGCTGCGAATCCAGAAGAGGTTGACGGCTGCTGATCATGGATGCTGGAATCACGGACTCGGTTAGGGTGCGTGGGAGCTGAACCGTGGATGGCTCGCGGAAGAAGCTCCATGGATGATGGACGGCTGGACTTGTGCACCAGAGCTGGGATGCGCTATGAACTGGGATGCATGGATGGGGATTGTACGCGGGCTCGTGGGAGAAGCGGACTCAGACGGACGCTGGGGTGGAGATGCTCTCGAACGGAAGGAGGATTGGAACCGGGATGCAGACTCGGAAGGCTGGGACGTGTTGGATGCTGAAATCGCTGGGGAATCCAACGCTGGCTCATGGGAGATTCACATGCGGACGGATCCAAGCAGAAAAGGTGGGGCTCGTGGATGCTCGGTGGAAGTTGGGAACTCGGGAGAGCTGGACCTTGAATGCGAGATCCTAAGATTGTGCATGGGAGGATAAGATGGATGCGCTGGAAAGTGAACGGTGAAGATGATGAGTCGCACGTGGGCTCCATCGGGCTGTTGGGAATTGGTTGCAGTGAACTGGCTGGCTGAACTTAGACTCCTTCTAGTGTGCAACTGGGGTTGAACCATGCGGTTGACTGGTCACCTGCGGTGACGCATCTTTTTGAACCCAATGTGCATTTTAGCTTTGATTTCCGATCACCTGCACCCCATAATAATATAATATTAATGCAGCACTTTTGTCATTATTTGTTAGCAATAATACTAATTTAAGTAATATGTAGATCGCACTTTTGTGCTCTCATCAACCCTGATGAAGGATCCTGATCTATGTTCAACGAGCGGTACGCCAGCCCCCATCTTAGCCGTTCATGGATGCTATTATATTTGGTCACTTTCGATCTCTATTGAACCATATATACCCTAGTTCGAATATGTTCATATATGTTTTGCCATAATTAGACCAACCAGAGTGTCGGGCACTTCCGTTAGGTCAGCGCTAGGAGAGTATTAAGATTAGAGTTTCTATTCTTGGAATAATCATCATAAATTATAATGAAAATATAATTTTTAAACACTAGAATCTTAGAAGAATTTTAGAAATTGATTAGACGGATACTTTAGATTCTCTTGCAAGGTAAGTAATGCAACCCTTTCTCTATATTTATCAACAGATTATAAATATTTTTTGAATCGAATTATACTTGATCTATGAATTTAATGCATAGTGTTATATATGCCTCTTTTTAGAATATTGTATGATTCTTAATTGAATGTATTGAATTTGATATGGCTTATATTCAATTGATTTAGATATCGTATGATTTTATGTATCTTATGATTTGGAGCATTGAATATTATTTTAGAAAAATAATTTTTGCCTTAAAACAGATTTGGACTCGCAGCTAGACTATGTATTGATATCCTGCCATTAGGAGTTATTCATTGGTATATTGACACCTTGCCAGTGGATGTTATTTTTTGGTATATCGACACCCTGCTAGTAGGGTTTATTTGCTGGTATATCACCACTCTGCCAATGGAGTTTATTCGGTTGTATATCGACATCCTGCTAGTGGGGGTTATTTGCAGGCGTATCAATACTCTACCAGTGGGGGTTATAAGTAAGCATATTGACACCCTACCAATGGACGTTATACATTGGCACTTTGATGAGCTTATTCTAGCTCAACCACAAGAGTATAAATGTGATCATAGTTTATGGCTATCGAGATGAACTTGATAATTTGAAAGAAATTGATTTAAGAACAAAATTTGAAATTTGTAATGACTGGATAGCATATTGATTTGGTTTTGAATCAATATATTTTTACATACTTAATTTTAGTATATTATTAATATTTTATTGCTTGATTTATCTAGAAAAAGTGTTCATTGCTTCTTAAGCTATCTAGCGCATTATACAATTTTTTACTATTTTTACAGATTTGAAGAATTAGTTTGATTTGGGGATTTATCATGAAAGATCGATTAGAGACAAGATTTTGACTTCTTTATTTGGACTAGATTTTGTTTTAGAAGTTATGCAAGACTTTGTAATATTATTGGTTTTGTAAGTCTTTTAATTATGTTATTTAATTATAACTTAAATGTTATTATTTAAATTATTTTTACTATTTGATTACGATACCATGATGAGATGCCTTGCAAGCTCGAGGAGAGAGTTTTCTATAAGTATGTAGTTGTTGCCGCGACCCCTGGCTCGCGATCTCAGATAGAAGATGGGACACTTATACTAAGGTAATTGTACTAGCTAATAATAATAAAATGGCAACCTTTTAACTTTATGCTTCCTTGCATTCCTCTTTCATTGTACAGAACCCTTTAATGGCTTGAGCATTAGCATTCTTCATCATTCGACCAACACCTTGTTAGATAAGGCTGGCAATTTTCCATCCTAGTCAAAAGAGCCAGATAGAGTCCTTTGAGGCAGATGATCTTTGCGAAGAAGTACAGCTCCTAGAGAAGCTAGAAAATTGGTATCCGAAGTTTTCCAAGAAGAGGGAAGAAACTGAAAAGTTGTGAGAAACCTATAGAACAGAATCCATCAAAGTAAAACATTATTGTATGTATCGGTCTCTTGGATGAATTTTTATAGAATTTCTCACTAGATAATAAAATACTATAATTAATTCCACTTTCAAACAAAATTCATCACTTCTTTGATCTTCTAATGACTTTTATGTAGCATTGAGATCCATACTATCCATAATCTATATGAAAGTTTTGATCATTCATAATATTGGGTACTAGATGGAATCGACCCTTACATTATCTTGTTACCCCTTAACGTACAGATCTATGGAAGCTTCCTTTGATAAGATTTCCTTCCATCCCTTGTGACACTTTGGTCAATGTCATACAACCAATATATATTTGTTCTTCACTTTAGGAAAATGATCAGGAATTACTGTCGGTAAGGACTTGCCTATTTTTTGTTAATCTTTTGTAGATCACCATGATTTGTAATCTTGAGTTTCAGCTAGGTACTGACCACTTTTAAAGTTGTGGTCAACCACAACCTCACTAGTGTAACTTGTGTAATGCCGCGATTAGTGGATTCTAATGACTCCTTTGTACCGTCTTCAGTTGTTATCTCTTGATGAGATGAAGTTACCAACTCTATTTTTTTACACGCTACAGTACTTCTTTGTAGAACCGATTCATCCGACAATAGGATGAGATCGATTTTCTTACCACTAGATATGCAGGAATGTAAGTCTTTCAACCTATTTCAGTAGCAAAGCCGAAGATGCTGCATATCAATCCAAAAATGGCCTTAATATAGCTTTTAATTCCTCTGCAGCTTCCTTTTGTAATGGTACAATGGTAACTATGCAATTATCAAACTAAAAATAATGTGAGGATGACTACGCCTGCCACATAGCTTGTTGCAGGATCTGTTGGCAGAGTTTCATTCGGGTACGTCAAAGAAGGGTGGTAATAAGCCAAATGGCGGGGGTAGGTGTGCGCAAGCATACCACCAGTATCGAATTAGCAAGAAAGTGTTTGAAGAAAAAATAGACAGCAACATGGGTCTAAGTTCTTAATTACATCACCATTTGAAAAGTAGGACTAGACCACAATAGAGAGGTTTAGCACTAAGCTGCAGCAAGAGTATAGTGCTAAACTACAGTAGTAAAAGCTAAATTACTTCTACTCCTAAAATAGAAACTATGATAGACTAAGATAATATAAAATTGTTTGACTGATTATCTAAGGATCATCTACAAAGTCCAATTTTCACTTATTTAAACTAACAGACAATAATTGTATACTTTGACAAATGCCATTAGATCTAGTCTCCACTCTTGATGATTTTGATAACTTACACCAACTATCCCCACTATGCATATTGCCTAGCACGTTTGCTCTATAACTGTTAGACAGATTAATCATCTCTTCAGTCTTGGCCTTAGCCTTACATTGGCTATCTTTTTTATTCTGGTTTTCCACCAGAAAAAATTTTGAAGACCAATTTCATCGCCTCAACCTTCTCCTACCAGCCATTCAGTTTCATGCACCTCATATAATGATTGGTTTATTGACCTGCGTATCAGTACCATAGACAAATTCTACCTCTTCGATCTACCTCTTCGATCCATACTATTGTAAGTAAGATTCCGTACGACTGGACCTTTTCCTACCCAAGTACCAAAGTATGCGAATCTCAATGGGGCATGATCAACACATATATTGAGCTAGACGTTGTTGACACCCTCGATAGGGTCACCGTAGCATGACTGAGTCATATGTCGAGCTAGACACGGTTGACACCCTTGGTGGAGTCATCATATATCTGCTCTGAAGCCGATGTAGTAGTACGAGTCCGCGCCAACCACGATTGACACCCTCAGGGTCAACCAATGTGAGGATAGCATCGAGGGCTTCGACAGAGCCGAGAGCAAGTGCTTATAGTGGGGGCACGACAAGGCTTCAAGAAGAACAAGCAAGCAGAGGTGACCAGTTTATTTAGTAAGATTAAATATTGGATACTCAATTATCATCCTCAAGAGCTGCAAAATTACATCCCTTACAATTATGATTCTAAAAATTGTAAAAATTACATCATTTATCACCCTTAGATGATACTGTTCATTTTAGGATGAATGATAATTAGAAAATTCTTTAAAATTTCAGGAAGTTTTTTGGTCTACATGTCAGAATCATATATGATCAATAATAGTAATAAAATGATGTGCACAATAAATAGATATGCTCAAACAAACAAAAAATACAAAATTAAGTATCTTTCACATGGTTATTCTTATAATTACTACATTACATACAACAAACTAAAAACCACATCGACTATTCTTGACCAACATATCTAATATTTTGTCCAACGTAAAGATAACTACCATCCATACCATTAATGAACCAGTTCAATAACACCTTCATATCAAACAAAAACTCTTGGTACAAAATTTAGCGCTGGAAGATTTATTTGGCTCAGTTCCATTTTCAGCCCCTTTCCATTCGCATTGGCTAAAGGGTGGATTCCATGATCAGGACCACTCATGTATGCCCTATTATCCCTCTCTTTTGTGAAAGAAACCCCGTACCGATTTTCTACATCTGCAAGTATAATTAAAAAATAGCAACAATAATTTACACACTATATACAAAGAATAAAAAGAAGTTCAAAAGATCAACTGAACTTTAAAAATACATGGAACAAAAATCAGATATTTAAAATATAAAATTTCATATAACATACAGCAATCAAGGTGAGAAATACCAATCAAACCGTTACCCAATTTAAATAATGCTGCAACTTTTAATTTGAAATGATTTAAATTTTAAACGGATCTTTATCCCCTCATCATGTAAGGCAAGGTGTGACACGTCAGGTAACCTTCCCAACAATCATGTTTGTTAGAGAAGGATCAAGTTAAGCCGAATTGGTGTATCTTTCAAATAGAGATCATCACAAACTCACACACAAGGGTGAATCATGTTCTTAGAGGAGTGTTCTTCACATACCTCAGTCCAAGATTGCTTATCTATTAATCTGTTTCAAAAGTTTTCAAGTAATAAATTTAAAAAGAATTCATTATTTCATTGCAATATAGCAATTTCTAGGTGCCATACTACAACAGTCCAAGAATGTGATCCTTAATAAATCTAGAAATTACTATATTGGAATAGCAGTTAAAATTCATATTGTATAGACTTCACTCTTTCAAAAAGGTACAAAACTTTTTAGAAAATAACTTTTAGAAAAAAATTATATTGCTCTAAAAATAGTACAAAAGGGAATTATTTTGCAGCTTTAAAATCCGTTATTGAAAGTATTAAAAATTATTTTTTTTCATTAGTACCAAGGTCGCCAAAATAGCAAATTAACAATAAAACAATTTTCTTTTGTTCTTTGAAAACCAGGTAGAAATTAATAGATAATTTCATTTGTTATATTTCTTACTACAATTATTTACTTTTGCTATTATTATTGTCCTTTTTTGCATTTATTTCAAAACTTAGAATTATATTATTCAAAGCTATTAATACATAATCATATAGGACTAAACCTACTAAAACTTGTGTTTGTAGAACCAACATATTAACCAAAATTTCATAATATGGCTTCTTTTAGTGATCACAATGCTATCAAACCCCAAAAATTTAATGGCCTTTTTTTTGGAAAATGGCAAAAGCTAAGTACCACCACATTAGGTTATTTTCGGCCAGAGTTTCTAATCCCAAATCCTCAACTTCTCTTTCTCCAACCTCACAATCCTTAAGAATCTAGAATAGATTGATTTTCACTATCGTCATTATATAATATTGTACCTTTCCACCAAATTAACTAAGAAGCTTTGGGATGCCTTGAGGTGGAATACAAAATAAATGATACTGATTTCAATCGATTTACCATATCCATGTTCCACAAGTATGTCATAATAGAATCCAAATCCATTAGCGTCTGAATCTATGAATTCGAAAATCTTCTTAGAAGTTGTAATTTTTTTGAAAGTTATAAAGTTCAAACCATAGCTAATTCTCTTCCCTATCCTCCTTGAGCTTTTCTCATAAGTCGTGTCATAAACAAGATAACCCTAATACTCTATTAGAATTAAAGAAGAGCATCTCAAGCCCAAATTTGATTTTGGACCCAAGATCAATTTGAGCAAATCAAATCAGATCCATTTCAAAGATCAGGGGAAAACTTTCAAACCAAAAAATCCCCAAAATCAACCAAGCCAATATTAATTCTCTTCCTCCAAATCTCCAAAAAATCAAAATTGTTTCAGTCAATCAAAAGCCAAAATGAAAAGAGACCTCCTTCTTTATGTGTGGATGAATCAATCATATGGCTTAAGATTGTCACCATAGAAAGATTGAGCTAATTAAAAGAGGAGCACCTAAATGTCAAGTGAACATGGTCGAAGATTGTGTTGGATTTTCCTTCAAGTTAGAAAATCAAAACCTTTTGGTAAACCTTATCTATTCATTTTGCGATTGATGGCCTAATTTTGAGACTAATATACATGATTGTTTTAGTCGCTCTTGGGAGACCTTTCATAAGAGGTGTAATGTTTGGGAGCATTTCAATAGCACAAATGATCGAGTGGATCTGAGTTGACTTCGAGAAAAGTCCTAATCCTTCACATACATCCTCAAAATTAAGAGAAATTTGATCAATGGATCTTTTCTTAAGGCTATAAAATTGTACTAAAATCAAATGAACTTGTAATCACTAGTAATGTTATAAAAGACTTTGTATCTGACGACCTATTTAAATAAAGTCCAATTTCCAAAATTATAATAAAGATTCTTCATTTGTTTTCAATTTTGAATCTTCTAATTTTTAGCATGATAGGCTTGGTGATCAGATCTGATACATAGCTAACTTGAATCTGATTTCTAAGATGCATATGATAAAAAGATCAAATTTGAAATCTGTGTTCTCGCCAAAAATATCCATAAACCCTTCAATTCAATTTATAGAAGTCCAAACCTTCTTGATCTTATTTGTAATGATTCTACCAAATTACCAAGTCGAGGAAGTAATAGTTACTCTGTAAAATTCATTGACAATTTCTTCAAGTATTGTTACACATATCATCTAAATATGAAGTCTTAAATAGATTCAAAATCTTTAAGGCTGAAGCTAAAACCCAAACTAAAAGAAATCCTTAAAAAACTCAGATCCAATCCAGGTGAAAAATATAACTTGAATGAAATGACCCTACTCTATCAAGAACATGTGGGACCATTCATGAGATAACTTCTTCTTACTCCCTATAGCCCAATGATGTTGGGGAATAGAAAAATCGTATCCGAATAGACATGATTAACTCAACAATTTGCAGGGAGAAGTCCTCTTTGTAGTCTATTACATTTTAAATAGAATAACTTTTAAGAATAGCAATAAAAGACTTTTTTAAATCTACAAAGGTGAAACTCCTAGATTGGATTATCTCAAAGTTTGAAAGTGCCTAGCTAAAGTAGGTATAGTCGAACCTAAGGAAAAAAAATTAATCCTAAAACCATAGATGCAATCTTTGTAAGGTATTACCTAGATAGTAACACCAATAAATTTTTAGTAATAAATTTGAAGATAACTAACATCTCTAATAGTAATCTTAGAGGCTATTTATTTTTAAAATATCTTTCCTTTCAAAAAAACAAATCCCAAATCCAGTTCCTTGTGCATTCAAAAAGAGAAAAAAATCTGACCCCTATGATGGACCTTCAAAATCTGAAAGAAGCACAATGGTTAAAAAAAAAAATCTTGGTTGAGAATCCTTTACATTTTTTTTTTTTTTTTTGTAGAGGATGAACCTTCCATTTATGCAAAGACAATATCTTCGTGAGGTGTCCCTTTTTGGGAGAAAAGTATAAATTCTAAAATCAACTCTATAATCCTAAACCAAACTTGGATCCTAACTAATCTTCCTCTAGATAGCAAACCATTAGGTTATAAATGAATTTTGCATAATAAAATTAGACCTAATGGATCAATAGAAAAATATATTGCTAGATTAGGTTACCTATTCTCCTATTCTTTGATACCTATTCTCCTATAGCTAGAACACAACTCTTGAAACTTTTCTTTGCATTGCTTCCATAAGTTGATCATTCATTGTGTTTCTAAATGGAGATTAAATAAAGAGATCTATATAGAACAGTCTGAAGGATTAATTGTAAACGTGTAACATAACAAAGCAAGTTTCTATACATTAAAATAGGCACCAAAATAATAGCATGAAAAGTTTGATAAAATAATCTTATTCTTTAGTTTCACCATCAATAATCATGATAAATGTGTTTATTCTAAAGTCATCAATGATGATTGTGTAATCCTTTGCTTGTATGTCGATAATATACTAATCTTAAATTTTTTTCTAAAAGTCATATCTAAAATCAACTAATTTCTTCCAAATAACGTAAAAGGCTTAAGTGAAACTTCTTGTTATCCTAAGGAGAAATTGATGAAATCCCCTAAAGGGATAGCTTTCTCCCTTGCTCATTCCATCAAGAAAATAATTGAAAAGTTTAGATATTTTCATCAAAAATATGTATCTACTTCCTATGATCATAGTATTCATCTTACAGAGAATTTAGATGAACCAATGGATATCAAATAATCTTAAATTATAGATTTTCTCCTATATGTGGAAAATAAGACGAATTCTGATATTGCCTATACTATATGAAGATTAAGTAGATACATCCAAAATTCTAATTAATCTCATTGAATTGCTCTTAAAAAGATATTCTGATAATTTAAAGAAACCCTTAATCTCTCTCTTGTATACTGTATATCCCGAGATGGTTGATGTTTACAGTGATGCAAGCTAGATTACTAATTTTTTTTACGTAAAATCAACCATCGGATATCTTTTTCTTCTGAATGGTGCTGCCATAGCTTGAAGATCATCCAGACAAACTATTATATCTACAAGCACCATAAAAACCAAGTTGATTGCTCCGAATACCACTATACTAAGATAAAATAGATTAAGAAAAATATCTTAAAGGCTACTTTTTTTACCTAAATTAGATTCAGCTATATCAATCCATTGTGATAATAAGATAGCGATAGAACTAGCTGATCAAAAAAGTACTAATAAAAGAATTAACTGTCATATCCGATTTTATCATAAAGTTATAAGACAACTCAAAAAGAATAATATAATTTTATTAAAAGTTGTCAGGCATTAGAAAAACTTGATAGATCAATTAACTAAGAGATTATCTAAAAATAGAGCCCTACAATTATCGACCGGAAGGGGGGCTTAAGCTCACTACTTGATCACTAAGAGTAGATGCCCAACTTTTTTTATTATACATTTCATAAAAGAGGTTCAATATAGTAGAAATGAAGCTAATTGAATGATGACTTCTAAGCACATCCTTAGAGTATATCTTCTTCTATCCCTATGATGAATGCTTATATTAGCAATAAAGTAAACTGAAAAGGTTAAGTTATACTTTTAATAAGTCTAAGAAAGAAAATCTATATGGTATTAAGTCACAAATATCTTTGAAGAATTTCCTATATGATAATAGTTGTATAAGTTGCAAGTAATTTGGGCTAACCCTAAAAAATTCTCATTAAAATCAAAATACTAAAAATTAAGTTGCAAGTAGTTTGCTCTTGCTTTTATAAAAATCCTATGCTTGGAAGCTTAAATTAGATTTCAAGAAGATTGGGTTGGTAACCGCATACGTGTACACGCACTCAGCTCAGTCTGGCCGGACGCACGTGCATGTAGCGTGGCTAGGTGAGGGCATAAGCATGGGCAGGGTGCATATGCTTCTGAAGAGATATAATGTTTTTGAAACATTTTGTATCTCTAGAACTGTCCTATCACTTTGCCTATCAAAATAAAATATATCATTAGGAAATAAAACATATAATTAGTGTATGAAAGATTCACAACACTTTCACATCATGCCTCTCTCTCTCTCTCTACTTTGTGCTTCTAAATCCGAGATAGTCCCACTCTTTTCATTTCCATACTATTTTCCTTTTTCCAAATTTTTATTTTAGGCAACTCAAGAAGTCAATTGAGTCTAACCTTTCTAACAATCGTACTCATTAGAGGAGGATCAGACGGAGCCTGGTTGTTGTACCTTTAGGACAAAATCACTATAAACTTGCATGAGAGAATGAGTCACTTTCTTAGCATAGTATTCTTTATAACAGTATTTTTCACATGCCTTGATCGAAGCAAGCCGATCTATTAATCTGACTTTTCAAAAGTTTCCTGGATATAAATTTAAAATGAATCCATTATTTGATTGCAATATAGCAATTTCTAGGTGCTATACCACCAACAAATAAGACATAAATTAAATAATAACTATTATATTGTAAATTAAACATACCGATGACTATAGTTAATTAAGCGTGCCATTTTGCCAAGAGAAAAAAGCATTTTACTTAATTTAAGTTATAACTATTATTTTCTGGAGTTTAGTTGTGCCACTATACATAATATTGTTGATCAAGGAATGTAGCTATGTTCTATCAAGCCGATTTTGAATTTTAAGATTATTATAATTAGATTATGACTGAAAATGCTTGAAAAACCATTGACCAGAAACATTCCCACATTTAAAATATTTACTTCAATTGTGATGGGAAAAAGATCCATCTCATGAGGTTTCTTGAATATTTTAATTTAGTTTGCATAAATACTTCCGAATGTGCACGAGTTACCTTGAAGCATACAACATTCTCTAATTATACGAACATACTTTTCGCTTAAGATTTTCAGGATTTAAAGTCCAAATTTTTATAGGGAATGTTTGACTATCAAAATGATAATATATAGATTATATAAAATAGATTATTATCACATGGAAGAGAAATGATGGTAACATACATCCAAGCATGCTCACCATTAGATTACCTAGAGAACTCACAAATCTCTTCTTTTATTTGAACTCACACGAAATAAGCGATCAATGATTCAGAGACCATAACCAGATATATCATCTTCTATTGCTTCACCCAATTCCCACGTTTAAAGAGGTGTTTCTAGATGCTTCTCTGAAATGAACGTACCCTCGTTTCCCCACATTTTGTTTGGACAATTTCAGATTCATGTAATTGTTACTTATTAAAAGGGATTCACAGAAGGCCAGCCCCACGTACACACTGAGAGAGCGAGAGAGCACAGAAGACGCCCTCGTCTAAGCTAACAATATAATCTGTGACCCCAGTGACGAGAATCCCGAGAGGAGAGCAGGAAGGGGCGTACCTTGAGCCAGTTTATCATCCAACTGGCCGTCCCTGGTGAGGGCCATCATGAGGTTGGGTAGGCCGAGGGGCAGCGCGTCCCCGAGGTCCACCTGCCAGAAGTGGATGGTCTTGCCGTAAGTTTTGCTCAGCTTCTCGAGGTTCCGCCGCTCCACGGCGCCCGGTACGCCCGGCATGAAGAGCACCCCGCTCTTCACCTCGTACTCGTGCGAGTGCCACAGCGGCTTCTCCTCGTCAGGCAAAGCCAGGAACTGCCCCTCCTCAACGATGTACTCCACGCCGATCAGCCGCGCCTCCGCGCTCGGCCCGTCGTAGATCAGGCACTGCTGCATCTCCTCGGTCTGGTGCGAGCAGAAGTGGTGCGCCTCCACCTGCCGCGTCATGTCGTCGGCGTAGAAATGGAAGCTGAAAAATTAATCCAGAAGCAAACCACAAACAAACAGAATAAATCTCGGGGCTTTCTGTTGACACGAAGGAGGATAACAAGAGAAAGAGAGAGAGACAACTTACGCGCATAAGTGCTGGTGGATTTTGCTGATGGGGGGGAAGCCTTGAATGGTGGCGGCGGCCGTCTCCACCAGGGAGGTGACCGTCTTGGTTGGCTCGCCGGGAACCTCCCCATGGCTTGTCGCCATACTGCTCTCTCTCGCGCGCTCAGATTGTCTCAGCTCTCGGTTCCCTGGGAGGGCTGGTCTTTTCTCTGCTGCTTTTTGCTTCTTTAAAAGAGGAAGCTTCTCGCATGCAGGTTGACACGTGGAGCTGAGAGATGTACGTGTACAGCTCTCGGGCTTCCGGGAGTTACACCTGAGCTAATGTTCCAGGAAGCGTGTCAACTTGACAGTCACGCCATGAATGGAAATCCAAGTCCCCGCAGCCACTTTGTTTGTGGGTTAAAATTCATGTTTGAAGAGAAATAGGAATCTCGAAGCTTCTCTTTGGATAGCTAATAAAAATATTGGACCTTGGCCTCGCTACACCTGCTAGTTCATGTGTGCTGCAATCAGGGGCGGCCCAATACATTTGGAGGCCTTAGGCGAACTCATTAGAAGGAGCCTTTTTTATTATTATTTAAATAATAATTTTTTTAATAAGTATAAAAATATTTTAAAATTTTTATTTAAAAATAATTCGCCTAGCTTTTTGAGAAGCAAAATTACTAATTAAACTTTTAGACTCAAGATCCATTAAAATACTATTTTCAATCGATAATATAGCTAATCCATTTAATCTTTCTTGTGACATAGTTGATCGCAAATAAGATTTTATCAACTTTAATTTTGAAAAACTTCTTTCAGCAGAAGCAACTGTTACAGGTATTGTTAATAATATCCTATATGCAATGCATGCATTTGGAAAAGAATCTGTTTTTTTTATAAAATTTAAAATATCAATAGGGGTACTAGTTTCTGTTTGTAAAAATTCTTTTAAAATTTTTAACTCTGAAAACAGATCAATACCATCAATATCAGAATATTCACCATGCTTTAAAAAGTTTTCAAGATTAAGACAACACTTTTTCAAATCATCTTCATTCAAAGATTTTAACTTTCTAAAATTAAACAAAAAACCAAAAATATTTTCATATACGGTAAATTGTTCAAACCTATTTTGAATTGAAAAAATAGCTTGATCTACTATATATAAAAAGTAATCAATTCTAAAAGATTCTTCAGCTGATCTTGTTATCTCATCATCATTATTTTCATCAAAATATTTTTTTCTATGGATCACACGTTTTTCACGAAATATAGGTTCTATTTCCATTTCATTTGCAATTTCTTTAGATGAATTCAAAGCATTCATGAATCCATTTTTCCTATAACTTTTCAAATAAAAAAGAAGACCTTTTAATTGATCTATAGCAATATCAATATGCATGTCTTCAGATGTAAAATCTTACTAACTGAGTTAACAGCAAACAATATATCATACCAAATATTCATGCCTAATAAAAATTCAAAATTTTCAATCTCATATGTAGCTAAACATGTGGCTTCACTCTTTATTTTAGGATCTTCACTAGTTTCCGCTAATTGAACTAAAGCGTCTCTTATTTTAGGAGCTTGGTTTTTAATTGCTTTGACACTTTCAATACGACTTTCCCAACGTGTTTGTGACAAGGGTTTAAGAGTTAATGTGGATATATTATCTTGTAAAATTTTCCATCGTTTTGTAGAAGAAGAAAATAAGGTATAAATTCGTTGTATCACTCCAAAAAAAGATATAGCTTTAGGACACGAGTTAGCAGTATCACATAATACTAAATTCAAGTTATGACATCCACATGGTGTGTAAAATGCTCTAGGATTTATATCTAATAATCTTCTTTGTACACCTTGATGTTTTCTTTTCATATTAGATCCATTATCATACCCTTGTCCTCTTATATCATTAACCTCAAGTTTATGTTTTTCTATTATATTTATAAGTTCATTAAAAAGGCCCTTTCCAGAGGTATCATCTATTTCTAAAAATTCTAAAAAATATTCTTCTACTTTTACTGAACTTGTTGAAGTATCTACACATCTTAAAACTAGGGTCATTTGTTCCTGATGGCTTGCATCAGGAGTGCAATCAAGTATTACAGAAAAATATTTTGCTTCTTTAATCTTTTTAAGTATTATAGCTTTAATTTCAGATGCTAACATTTGAATCAATTCATTTTGAATATTATGACCTAAATAATGATTGTAAATTTCACCATGTTGAATGCGTCGAATATGTTCTTGCATTATTGGATCAAATTCTGCAATCGTTTCAATAAAACTTAGAAAATTTCCGTTATTGCTTTGATAGATCTTTTCATTCTTTCCTCGAAATGCTAAATTATTTTTTGCAAGATTTTTTACGACAGCAATAATTCTAAATAGAACTTTTTTCCAATGATCCTTCTCTTGGTTTATTTGTTCTTGGAGATTTTTATCAATTGTATTATTTTTTAGCAATCTCACTTCTAACTCAATCCACCTATTCATGCTAATGATATGTTCATTAGTTGTTTCATGACTTTTAAGCTTGATACCTAGATTTTTCCAATCCCTACTTCCTTCATTGACTAATTGACTCGTGCTAGACTTTGAATCAAATAATTTACAGCAAAAACAATATACTCTATCCAAATCTTTCGAATACACTAACCATTTTCTATCATGTTTTTCACCATTAGGTAACTTACGAATATAATATATCGTAGAAAAGTGTCTATTGTTTTCATCCTTAGAAAAATAAAAATCATAATCCCTAATTGGACCTCTTTCCACTATTAGATCTCTAAATTTTGTATCAATTATTTTCCATTGACCAGGATCATATAAATTTGTAGGAATAGAACTAGTTTCACAATCTTTTTCCTTGTTTATCCTATCTCCATCTGATTCTCCATTGTGTTCTTCACTAGATATTGTTTCACTGGCAATCTCATTTTTTAACTCTATTTCGGGTGCCTGTTCTATTGCTAATTCTTGAGTTGAATTTGATGTAGTGTTATGTTTGTTTGTAACAACAAATCTATCTAGAGCTCCTTTTTGAGATTGAATGAGTTTATTGATTTTTCTTTTTTTTTTGAGTTTTTCATACCCAGAGTCATATTTTCTATTAGACATTTTAATCTATAAATAATATTATCAAACTAAGCAATTAAAAAACCACCACAAACAAATCAAAATATAAAAAGTTAAAAATGATAAAACTTAATTGTGTCAAGAAAAACAAACTCGGGTCCCGACAAGTAGTGTCGAACTTAATTGTGTCGAGAAGAGGTGGAATAGTTCCGAACTTGACAGCGAGAAGAGGCCGAATAGTGCCGAACCGCTGAAGTAGTGAAGTCACAACCAATCTACAATTGAACCAAAAAATAACAAATTTTAAATTAATTACTTAACTACATATAATTTAATTAAACCAAAAAATAATTAATAAACTAAGTAACCACATACTACAGTTACTTACTCACCTCAGTGGGATTGGGGAATCGGGATCAGTGGACTGTAGACAGTGGCACAGTGCCACAGTGGGAACTGGGATTTGGGAACAGCCGAACCTCGGGAGGTGGCCCGGTGGGACCGTGGGACTGGGAGCCTGGGAGTGGGAGCTGGGAGGAGGTCGAGTGTCGGGTCCGTCGGCCGTCGGGACTTGGGATTTGGGAACCGGGAACCCCGAGGACGAGGAGGCCGCCGGCCGGAGCGGCGGAGGAGCTGAGGTCTGAGGAGAGGACGGGGCCACCGCCGGCGCCGGTCACAGCCTCATGGGAGGCCGAGGACGGCGAGTCGGCGACGTCGGCGAGAAGAGGATGGGACTGAGGCCTCACCGCCTCGGCCCTCGGTCGCCGCGGAGTCGGATGTCGGAGGAGCCGAGGACGGCGACTCGGAGTCGGCGAGGACGCTGGACGCCGAGGAGAGGACGGAAGTCACGGGACTCTGCACGGACGCATAGTGGACTGGACGTCGGCGAGGAGAGCAGAGAGCTAGAGAGGGTTTTGCAAGCCGAATAGCCGATCTGCCCTGCCGAGTGCCGAGACCGAGTGCCGAGAACCGGAGAAGGTTCCGGCATTAAAAAGGCAGAGAAGGGGAGAGTCGGACTGTCGGAGAGAAGGGGGGAGCCGGGGAGGAAAAAGCCGTTGCCCACTTGCCCGTTGCTTGTCGAGTGTCGACGACTCGACCGCTCGACCACCGACCACGCCATCGCCCGTCGCCCGTCGCCAGTCGCCGCAGTCGGCCTCAGCCTTTCACCGTTTTACGTCGCGTCGCCGCCGCCCAAACCCGCTGCCCACTCCGCCACTCGGCCACTCCCTCCATAGCTGATAGCCCATAGCCATAGGCATAGCCAGTCCCCTCCGCGATAGCCCTGAGCTGGAATAAAAAAAAAACAAGTGGGTGGTGGCCCGTGGGGGCCTTCCTTGGGCCGGGGGCCTTAGGCGACCGCCTCGGTCGCCTAAGGCTCGAGCCGGCACTGGCTGCAATGAAATGTCTTGATGACCAGTAGGCTTGCGTTGATCATAACGAAGCCAGTTTTTGTTATAAGTGCATGACTTTAGGTCTGAATCCAACTCATTAGCTTATCAAAATATGATTTAAGACCATGTAAAATATTTTGGAATTATTAGGTCATCCATGCTAGGTTGAGCCACATATGACCTGAACTATATAGATTACATTTAGGTCTGAATTAGGTTAGGACTAGGTTTAGATCCAATTTAAGAGAAAACAAAATATAATATTCATTTTAGATTTAGAAGGAAAATCAGTAATGAAATTGATAACAAGCAGAAGAAATGTACTGGTTTACTAAATTTATAAGATTTAGTCATTGTACCAAATGACCTCCGATCTTTACTAAGATTTGAACATTTGGCATTTGCGGAAGGGCACTACCCTCTATTTTGAAGCGCATTACATATTAAGAGCTTCTATCAAAATTGAATCCAAGTGGAAGGAAGTAAAATAATCTAATGTTCCCATCAATATTATATACAACAATATTATTCAACTTTAATTATGCCCTAAACCAATAATCAATAGATTTAATATATTGGAACTTAGCCTTGATTCGTCGTGGTTTTGAGCCGGCTAATAGCCGAGATTTGATCCGAAATAGGGTTCTTTGTCTCAGCCCATGTTCTCTCGCCACCAGCTTTGTTCGTCGTCGTTGGCTGTCGAGGTTGGCCAAACCTACCTGGCCACCACCTGCAGCCATCGGGGCTAGCCGCCCCTGGCTTCGATCGAGAAGGAAGGGGGTGGATCCCCTATTTTGGAGAGGAAGAAGAGAGAGGCTCTCTCTTGTTTCTCTCTCCTCTCTCCTCTCTCTTTCTCTTTTCTCTCTCTTGTTGGACTTTCTTTCTCTTGATTCATGGCCAGACATGTTAATTGATCGAGGTTGATTATGCCATTGACAACCAAATCCAAACCCCTGACTGAACTCAGTCTGAGATTCTCTCTCTTGCTAGATTCTCTCTTTACTAGATTTTCTCTCTCTACCTAGACTTTCTCTTTATCCGAACTTTCTCTCTCTACTATCTCTTGGGTAGTTGGATCCAGTAGGGACTCTTTACAGTGATTTTGAATTAACTCTGATGAAGGGTCCTAATTTAGAGTCGTTGGGCGGTGTGTCAGCTCCATCCTGGTCCTTACTAAATAATATTAGATTTAATCACCCCAATCTTTGTTGAATTATTTGTGCCCTACTTCGAATATGATTCGATGAATTTTATTTTGATCAAACCGACCGAAGTGTTGGGCACTCCCGCCTGGTTAGCCGTGTGAAAGTATTGGAATTAGGATTCTATTCTTGAAATAATCATGATAAATTCTAATTAAAAATATAATTTTTAAATACCAAAATTTGAGAAAGATTTTTGAAATTTATTGGATCTGTTAGTTGGATTGCATTCAAGGTAAGTAATGCAACCTTTTTCTAGATTTATCAGCAATCATTAAATTATTTTATATTCATGACTTTGAGCGGTGTTATTCATGATGCATGAATTTGATGGATAGTATATTATTACGAAATATATTATTTTAGAATATTATAATGATATATGATCTTATTATGGATTTGATTAATTGATTTGATACCTTATGATTTTGGAACTAGAATATGAAACCTAGAACTAATTGAATTTTGACCTAGCTATGTTGAGGACCCCGCCAATGGGGGTTAATACGTTGGCACATGTTTTATCCTGAAAGTCCTGTCCAAGATGATTAGTGATATACAACTAGCAGATAAGCGGTTATGAAGGACTTTGCTGCAAGATAATGTGCCGCTCACCGCAAGAAGATTAGTTGGTATTATTACCATAGAGAACATGTGGTCACAGCTCGAGATCGATAAAATGAATTAAGTATTTGAAAAGAATTTGAATTCAAAAACGGAATCTAATATTTTAAGAAAGATTTGATCTATATAATAGTATTGCATATACATTTATTTTCTGTATATTATTATCTATTTGATTGCCTGATTTAGCTAGCTAAAGCATTTATTACTTACTTGGTTGTTTAGCTCATTATACAATTTCTTATTTTTTTCAGATTCAGAAAACTAGCCTACCGAAATTTTTTTTATAATATGGAAGAGCGACTAGAAGAACTGTGGCATAAGTTATCTTATATTAGAATTTATTTAAATTGATGTATTACCTTAGACTAATGTTAGAATTGTGACATATTGTAAGTTGAGTTGGTTAATAAAATAAAGGTTACATATTATTAGTTTAAATTGTTCCGCTACATATTGATAATATCAAGTTTAGATGCCTGCATACTCGTGGGGAGAGTTCCCTACGAGTGTGTGGTAGTTGCCGCGCCCCCTGGCTCGCGATCTCGGATTGCGGCATGACATATATGGTAGAAAACATGCATCCACCAAAATGCTATTCACACCGGAATGTTGCCTTTGCACATAGCAGCTTGCCACCCAATGAACAAACTTTAGCATGAGTCCTTTGCAGCTGTTAAACTTTATCATATATTATTATCAAAACTATATTCCTAATCTTGGCCTATGTATGCTTTAGTAGTAGTATATTTAGAAAAAACAGTAGTAGATACATTCTAATAAATTTAAGAGATATCACTACTGAGTAAAAAGGATTAGCATAGATGCAATTATTTTCTACTCAATAAAATAGTATTGCATACATGAACAAAATTTTTTTCTTATAGTTAATAATGTTGAGCCTATCATTATTAAGTTAGTTTGTAATGGCATCAATCGATAATACTTAGGCACTTTCACTTATATGGTCCTGTATAACTTACTTTTGGTAGGTTTTACTCATTGCGAAAGAAACCAATGATGTGCCTATACATGGAATATTGTTCCATATATATATCTTCCTAAGTCCTAACCTCTTTTTTTCTGCCCAACTGTCATGTTTCTAAGTCAATCTGGTGGTTCTTCAGCTCCTCTCCATTACAATGATTGATGTTTTCTGGTTTCAGGTGCATGGAAACATTCCAAGGGAGAGGTTGAAGAACCTACCAAGGAGTTTGATACTGAGTACTTCCATCGTCAGGATTCTGGATAGTGTTAGAAGTATGCCCTAGAAGCCAACGTGGCTGACGCATATTTGTAATCTGGGGCACAAATTTGTAATTTGACTCTTATTAATAAATAAGATTGGGCAATTTATTTTTCATTCATGTTTGTATGTGTCCACAAATCGTCCAAGAAATTAATAGATGATGACACATATTCTCAAGGAGTTGAGAATTTAAGGCATATGTCATTAGGGATTAATTTCTAAATACTCCTGATCGATGGATCCATCACGAAGGACGGTGATCGATCCACTAAGATTAGTGCATAGATCACTTAGTCAGATGGACGAATCTCGAGTCCACGGTATAGAGACACTAGAGTGATTATGCAAGTACTTGTTAGAGAATAAAGTACTGAGCGTGACCAAGATAGTAGTCACATGGATGTCTATCCACTCGTCAGTGACTACTTATGCTGCAGTTGTATGACTGGTTCTTTGACCTACGATGCCTCAGCGATTCACTATGAGATTGCTGTAGTTTGACGAGCATGTGAACTTAGGTCCTAGCCATTCGGATCCTTTTAGTGCGGATTGGCTACAGTAGGTTTATTTTGGAATAGAGTTGCATCTAGATGGGATCTATCGACTTTGATAGATTAGGAGTGATCCTATGTGATTTATGAGACTAAGTTCGATAAATTTCTAGCCAGATATTTTGGAAAAAGAGTTTTTCATATCTCGAACTGGAAGTCGTATAAATTTGACATATGACGGACGATGGGGTTTGACGAGATATCCATAACCTCCATCACGTCGGGATTAATGATAGAGAAACTGTATCATACACTAACTGTACCTAGAAGTTCAGATATTTCATTCTGCTGGATTGCCACCACATACTGCTAGGTGTCACTAGTGGATTGTGAGACTCGAAGGCATTCACTTGGTGATCAGTGAATCCTGAAAGTAGAATTGAAATCGTTTCAGTCCACTGAAAAGAGTTTCAGTGATATTGAGATGGAGATTTCAATATGTCTCACTACCAGTCAGAATAGAACCTACGGGGTTACACACATAGAGGATTTAATTAGTCAGACTATCATAATTGTGATTGTGAATCACAATAGAAATCAATCATCAATATGATTGATGATTGAATTAACCCACTAAGTGTTAGTGAGTTAATGGAAGAAGAATTAAGTGGAATTGATTGCAAATGGATTGCAATTGGGCTGATTTAATGAGCCAAATTAAATTGGGTTCGACCCAAATTGATTTGGGTTCATGATTGGGTCAATTTGATTAAACCAAGGTTTGTGCGGATTTTAAAAACCATATGTCGTCGTAGAATGAATATGACTTAAGTCATGTTCACACTATACGGACTTTAAAGTCTACATGGCATCGTAGGATGCATGCTCCCAAATTAATTAATTTTTCTAATGAGATTAGGAATCCTAATGTGATTAGAAAATTAATCAATTGATTAAGTGGACACATGTCATGCATCTATGAGCACAAGGATTGGACACTTAGCATTAATCCAAGGGTAGGTTATAGTCCCATATTTCTAATAAGATTAGGAGAAGCCCTAAACCCAATCTATAAAAGGGTAGCAAGGGAGACATTATGAATCAATTCTATCCTCTTCCTCCCACGTCTCCTCTCTCCTTCTCTTCTTCCTTCCTTCTCCACGGCAGCAAAGGGACCTTGTCTTCCTCTTCATCCACGGGAGCAAGGAAAGGAAGATCCACGCTTAAAGCTTCATCCCTCATCTTTCTCCATTGCGAGCAAGGTTGAAGAAGAAAGCGTTCTTCTTCAAAGAGGTATGCTGCAGATTTTTATCTTGCAATATTATGATAGTCATGAGAGATCTTTGCAAGGAGCTAGCACTCCGGTAAGACCTATTCTTAGATGATTAGATCCTCATGTATACTTGTAAAGGCCGGACAATTGTGCGGCTCAAACAAGAACCTAGAATAGATCATCAAGCTGCGGTGTTCTACACCTGCAGAATTTTTGAAGATGAGATCTTCAAATTTATAACTTTTGATTTTTGTTTCAGTTTTATGAATCTTAATCAACCCTCCTCAGATCCTAATCTTTCCTCCCTAATGAGTTCAAAGATCTTCTGTATTTGAATCCAAATTTTTTTTTGAATTCTACGATCCGAGGCACGTTCATACGATGAACGACATTCCATTCGAATTCCGCTGCGAACATCGCATCGAACGGGACGTATCTCAGCAGTGGTATCAGAGCCATAGTTCTAGGGAGCATGATTAGGACTTAAGGATTTATTACCATATTTTTAATCTGATTTTTAAAAGAATTATGCTTTCTGGATTTTCTGCGTGCTGAAATTTCAGGTTGCTGAAATTTTCAGCATGCAGATTTGAGGATGATAGTGTTATTTTGATGATTAACAAGCAATTATCTAGAGTATGTTATAAGTTAAATCGATACTTCATTTATAAGTCTATTACTCTCAGTATATTTGTATAAATTGATATAGATACATTTCATTGTTTATATGAATGAATCTGACCTTGAGATGCAGCAAAGTGTAGATTGAGTCGACCCAAAGGATGATTGGGTCGACCCCGACACATCAAGAAAGCATTTGGCACACTTCTGCAAAAATGGCACAGATGAACAGTGAGTTGGGTCGACCCAAGGAAAGCATGAGTCGACCCAAACATCAAGATCCTCAAACAACTCAGAAAATGGTTCTCTGGATTTACTGAGAGGGTCGACCCAAGATAAAGTTGAGTCGACCCAAGCTTGAGTCGACCCAAACCCTGAGTGGGTCGACCCAAAGGCAAGACAGAACAGAAGACAGAAAAGGTTCTCTGTAAACCCTGTTAGGGTCGACCCAAGAAGAAGTTGAGTCGACCCAACTGAACCTTGAGTCGACCCAAAGAAAGGTTGGGTCGACCCAAGTGAAGGAAGGCTGAATTGCAAATTTCTGTGTTTCTGAGAGGATCGACCCAAGAAAAGTTTGAGTCGACCCAAGTGAAAGTTGGGTCGACCCAAGGACAGGTTGAGCCGACCCAAACACGGGCAGAAGCATAACGGCTAGTTCTGCAGAAGTACTTTTTGTCCTTCCAACAGTGAGTAACGGCTAGTTTTTGAATTCTAACCATTGGAGCTTGTCCAATGGATGTAGGAAACTATTTAAAGTGGCACTATTCATCAGATAGATCATCCTTTCCAAAGAATATCAAAGAGTACACAAGAAAGAGAAAGTGCCCTAATCTTCTTCATCCAAGTGCTTCATTCAAGAATCAAAGAAAAGTGGTTGAGCGGATTCAAAGAGTCATCAAGAGCTCCATCCACCCTTAAAGAGAGAAGCATCCTTGACAAAGAAGAGAGAAGTCACATCAAGCGATAAATACTTTCTAAACTCTTCTTTGTTGATTATATTGTTTTATTTGCTCATCTAGGAGTTTAAATCTTCTTTCTTTATTTGTTAAAGTACTTGTAAAGGTTGGTTGGTTAGCCCGCAAAACCAACAGAATAGGTTGATTGGTGAACCCGGAAAATCAATTGTAAAGGTTCGTTGGTGAGCCCGAAAAACCAACATAGGTTCGTTGGTGAGCCCGTAAAACCAACATAGGTTTTTGGTGAACCGGAAAAACCAAAGTGTAAAGGTTTTTGGATTGTGAGCCCGGAAAACAATCCAACTGTAATCCGCGGAATTATAGTGAATTCCCAAGGGGTCGCTTGGGGAGTGGACGTAGGTGCTAAGGAGAGCACCGAACCACTATACTTCTTGTTGTTTGTATTGTGATTTGTTTAAGTTTACTAACTCATCATTTAACACAAGAAAGATAGTTAAAATTAAAAAAAACCAATTCACCCCCCCTCTTGGCTTGTCACCTTGGGCAACAAGTGGTATCAGAGCAAGGTGCTCCAATAGTACTCATTGATCTCACAATTAAGAGTTAAAGATCATGACAACCCAAGTGGGATGTTCTATGAGTAAGGGTCAATCCACAAATAGACCACCTCTATTTAATGGCACAAACTACACATATTGAAAAGCTAGGATGAGGATATTCATTCAAGCTTCAGACTATGAATTATGGTACATCATAACTAGAGGACCTCACACACCCACACTTAATATACAGGGCACTATCATACCCAAACCAGAAATGGATTGGAATGAAAGTGATAGAAGATTGGCACAGTTAAATGCAAAAGCTATAAATGTACTTTATTGCTCATTAGATGTAAGTGAATTTAATAGAATATCTACTTGCATTACTGCTAAAGAAATTTGGGACAAACTTGAGGTCACTCATGAAGGGACCAATCAAGTTAAGGAGTCAAAAATAAACATATTAGTACACAAGTATGAATTGTTTAAAATGGAATCTACTGAGTCCATAACTGATATGTTTACTCGTTTTACTGAAATTATAAATGGGCTTAAGAGTTTGGAAAAGTCTTACACTAACTCTGAATTGGTGCGAAAAATTCTCAGGTCTCTACCAAAAATTTGGGAGGCCAAGGTAACCGCAATTCAGAAAGCTAAGGACCTCAACACACTGTAATTATAGGAGCTTCTAGGATCACTCATGACCCATGAGTTGACAATGAGGCAAAATTCAGAAGATGAGGTTAAGAGAAGAAAGCCCATTGCCCTAAAGACTACCACCCCTAAACAACAAACTGAATCGGAAGATTCAGATGATGATGAATTTAATGAAGAAGGGATGGCTATACTTGGAAGAAAATTCAGAAAATTTATGAGAGGTAAGAATAGATTTTATAGAAAGAAACCCTTCCTCAAAGGTAGCTCAAGCAAATAAAAGGGTAAGGACAAAGAAAAGGAAAATGAAACTCCTATTTGCTATGAGTGTAACAAACCCGGGCATTATAAGATAGATTGCCCAGATTCGAAATGGATGGCAAGAAAACTGAAAAAGAAGAACTTCATGGCTGAATGGAGTGAAAGTGAGGAGTCAAGTTCGGAAGAGGAAGATCATCAAGAGACGGCCCAAATATGTCATATGGCCAATGACGATGAGGTAGATTCTGAACTTGACTGTGATTTTACTGTTGATGAATTACATGATGCATTCTTAGAACTCATGGAAGAACATAAGAAACTAATCAATAAAAGTAAAGTTCTAAAAGAAGAAAATCAATCTCTTGTCAAAGATAAGTTAAAACTATCTCATAACTATGAAACATTAAGTAGGAAACTTACAAACGAAACTAAGAATCTAATTGCTGAAAATATCAAGTTAAAAGAAGATGCTGAAAAATATAAATTCTTGGTAGATAAGTTTACACTTAGTTCTACCAAACTAAATATGATTCTTGATAGTCAAAAAGCTGTATATGATAAGGCTGGTTTAGGATATAAAACAAATAGAAAACAAAAATTCTTAAAGAACATTTTTGTAAAAGCTAAAAATGAAAATATTACTTGTCATTGCTGCAATAAATTAGGACATAGAGCATATGAATGTAACTATAGAAAGTCCAGTCAAAACAAATTAAGTAATAATCAAAAGATTAAATTCAAGAAAGTTTGGGTTCCAAAAGGAACATCAAGTACTAACCCTAAAGGACCCAACATAGTTTGGGTACCTAAAGCTCTTTCTTGATCTTGATTGCAGGGGTGTCTTGCAGCTGATAAAGTGAAAAAACGATGATATCTAGATAGCGGCTGTTCAAGACACATGACCGGTGACGTAGATCAATTTGTCACCTTAGAATCAAAGAAGGGTGGAGTAGTAACCTATGGAGACAATGGTAAAGGGCATATCATTGGAAAGGGTAAAATTTTCATTACTCCATTTATTTTTATAGAAAATGTCTTATTAGTTAAAGGATTGAAACATAATCTGCTTAGTATAAGTCAATTTTGTGATAAAGAATTTAAAGTCACATTTGAAGCATCTGTATGCATAATCACAAATCCTAAAGATAATAGCATTGTACTTGTAGGACAAAGGCAAAGAAATATTTACTTGGTAGATCTTCATGATTTAGGCAAGAAAAATGGATTATGCTTAATTACTAATGAAGAAAAGAAAAATGAAACAAGTTGGCTTTGGCATCGTAGACTAGGACATGCCAGTATGGAATTAATCTCAAAACTAGTCAAGAAGGAATTAATAAAGGATGTGCCAAAATTGATTTTTGAAAAGGACAAAATCTGTGGACCATGTTCTTTGGAAAAACAAACTAAATCATCTTTCAAATCAAAGAATATAGTATCAACAACTAGGCCTTTTGAACTTATACACATGGATTTATTTGGACCCACTAGAACTGCGAGTCTAGGAGGAAAGAAGTATGGACTAGTTATTGTTGATGATTTTTCAAGATATACATGGGTTTCATTTTTGGCACATAAGAATGAAGCATTTTCAGAATTCTTGAAACTATATAATAATATCATAAATGAAAAGAAACTCACCTTAGTAGCAATTCGAAGTGATCATGGTACTGAATTTGAAAATCAACACTTTGAAGAATTTTGTACTAAAAATGGTATTTCACATCAATTTTCAGCACCTAGAACGCCTCAACAAAATGGGGTTGTTGAAAGAAAAAATAGGACATTGGCAGAAATGGCACGCACGATGTTGTGTGAGTCAAATCTTCCAAAGTACTTTTGGGCTGAAGCTATAAGCACTGCTTGCCATATTCTAAATCGAGTTTTAATACGACCAATAACCAAGAAAACTCCTTATAAACTTTGGAAGAATAAGAAACCAACTGCTAAATATCTTAAAGTATTTGGATGTAGATGTTTCATCTTAAACAATGGCAAGGAGGATCTAAGTAAATTTGATGCCAAGTCAGATGAAGGTATCTTCTTAGGATACTCCACATCTAGCAGGGCATACAGAGTATTCAATAAAAGAACTCTAGTAGTGGAAGAGTCAGTCAATATTATATTTGATGAGTCTGATAGTGAGTCTGCTAGGAAAGAAAATATTGTTGATGATGATACAGAAATTATCGACTTTGAAAAGTTGAATATTGATGACGTGCCAATTCAAGATAAGGGAGATGATTGCGTGCCACCACAATCCCAAAGCTTGCCAAAGGAATGGAGGTATGCATATGGACACCCTAAAGACTTAATCATTGGTGATCCATCTCAAGGGGTAAGAACTCGATCATCTCTTAGAACTTAAATGATTATCTTGCTTTTGTTTCACAATTAGAACCTAAGACTTATGAAGAAGCAGAAAAAGATACTAATTGGATAAATGCCATGCAAGAAGAATTAAATCAATTCAAAAGAAGTAAAGTATGGACATTAACTGAAAGACCAAAGCATAACTCAGTAATTGGAACAAAATGGATATTTAGAAATAAATTAGATGAAAATGGGTTAGTTATAAGAAATAAGGCTAGACTTGTAGCTAAGGGATACAATCAAGAAGAAGGAATAGATTTTGATGAAATATTTGCTCCTGTAGCTAGATTAGAGGCTATTAGATTACTTCTAGCATTTGCATATTTCATGGATTTCAAATTGTATCAAATGGATGTGAAGAGTGCATTCTTAAATGATTTTATTGAGGAGGAAGTATATGTAGAACAACCTCCTGATTTTGAGAATCATGAATTGCCAAATCATGTGTTGAAATTACATAAGGCATTATATGGATTAAAGCAAGCACCTAGGGCTTGGTATGATCGATTAAGCAAATTTCTGCTTAATAATGACTTTAGTAGAGGAAATGTAAATAAAACTCTATTTCTCAAAAGAAAGGACAAAAATCTATTAGTGGTACAAATATATGTAGATGACATAATCTTTGGTGCCACAAATGATACTCTTTGCAAAGAATTTGCTGATTTAATGCATGGAGAATTCGAAATGAGTTTGATGGGAGAACTAAGTTTCTTTCTAGGATTACAAATCAAACAAACTAAGGAAGGCATTTTCATTCATCAAACTAAGTATACAAAGGAAATACTAAAGAAGTTTGGGAATGAAAATCATAAGGGAGTAGGCACTCCAATGAATCCTACTAGTAAGTTAGACAAAGATGAAAAAGGAAAGCGTATTGATATTAAGCTCTATAGAGGACTAATTGGATCCTTGCTCTACCTTACTGCTAGTAGACCCGACATCGTATTTAGTGTAGGAATATGTGCTAGATACCAATCGGATCCTAAGGAGTCACATTTAAGTGCTGTTAAAAGAATCCTTAGATATTTAAGAGGAACTACCAATATAGGATTATGGTACTCAAGAGACTCCTGTCTAGATTTGCTTGCATATTCAGATGCTGATTTTGCCGGATGCAAATTAGATAGGAAGAGCACAAGTGGCACATGTCAATTTTTAGGAAATAACTTAGTATCATGGTTTAGCAAAAAGCAGAATTCAGTGGCACTGTCCACAGCTGAAGCTGAATATATAGCTGCTGGTAGTTGTTGTGCTCAAGTACTATGGCTTAAGCAACAACTAGAGGACTATGGAGTTAAGCTAGATAATATTCCTATTAAGTGTGATAATACTAGTGCCATAAATCTTACTAAAAATCCAGTTCAGCATTCTAAAGCCAAACACATAGAAATAGGGTATCATTTTATTAGGGATCATGTGCAAAATGAAAACATATGTATTGAACATATATGCACTGAAAAACAATTAGCCGACATATTTACAAAACCCTTGAGTGAAGATAGATTCTGCACGCTAAGGAGGGAATTAGGCATATGTGATCCTTTTTACTAAAGAAATATAAAAGGGAGCAAGTAGTCTCATGATACATTCCTTCAATTTTAAAAAACCCATGAAACATGAGTCATACTTGTTATCTATAGATTCCTTACTCATGTATCATTATCCCAAAAAGAATTTATAAGGATTGGAAGCAAGAAAAATTTTTAGAAACAAAAAGGAAGAGAAAAGAAAAATTCTGCACTTGGGTCGACCCAACCCAGATTAGGGTCGACCCAACGTTGAGTCAACCCAACGTCGGGACCCCACTGTTAAAAGGGGGACCCGAGAGCTCTATTAGGGCACTGTTTGCCCTTGTCCTCTTCTGAATACTCTATTCTCCACTCTCCAAACTCCTCCAAACTCCTCCAAACAGTAGATTACCTTAAGATCTTGGAGAAATGGGACCCAAAAGAGCCGTAGCCAAGAGATCCGGAAGAGTCTCACGGATCCAACGTGAGGAAAGGCAACCTACGGAGCCATCTACAGTGTCTCCACAACGTGAGGCACGTGCGGAGCCACCTCCTCCTCCTTCTCCCTCAGTTATACTTGCAAGATTTGCGGGGAGACCAGTTACAATGGGGAGAAGGATCCATTCCGAGTTCTTTGATCAAGAAGGATTCCGGTTGAGGGAATGGATCCAAAGGCAAGGTTGGGAGTATCTTTGCTCCCTAGATGTGATGATCTACCCCGGATTAGTTCGGGAGTTCTATGCCTTCCTTAAAACTGGAATGGGAAGTGAGTGAGCTACTTCATATTCCCTGCGAAGGAGCCACTCCGGAAAAGCCAGAAAACAAGATGAGAGCTCTGCAGTTGATTATGGAAAATGAGGACTTTGACTTCTCAGAAAAAGTAATAGCAAGCTCTTTATCTGCTGAAATGAGATTATTGCTCAGTATCATAAATAGAATTTTATTTCCAAAGAGCAGGAGATTCGATCTTATCACAGAGCGAGATCTAGTAGTGATGGAGTATATTATTCAGGGTATTCCCCTGAATCTCCCGGCCATGATACTGAAGCAGATGAGGAAAGTAATCTGCAACTCCAGAGTATCACTACCTTATGGTATGATACTCACGTTGATTTTTCGACAGCACGGTATATCTGTCGAGGGGGAGGCATCCAGGAGTCTGCTTCATACTGACACATACACTGCACGGACACTTATACGCATGGAATATGAGAAAGTGAACGGGCAGTGGATTAATACTGGAGCAGGGATTCAGGGTGAGGCACCAGAGGGTGATGCACCAGATCATGGAGACCCTATCCCTGAGGATGAGGAGCATATGGATCATCCTACTGCACCTTCGGAGGCTGGACCATCGTCATCTGTTCCTCCAAGAGATACAGATGAGTTCTGGAGTAGGATGACTGAGATCATGTCAGCTCAGGTGAGGACTATCACTGACGGGCTGATGAGCAGATTAGATAGTATGTCAGCTCAGGCGAGGACTATTACTGATGGGCTGACGAGCTGACTGGACATCATGTCTGCTGAGATCAGTGATCTGAGGCAGTAGATAGGAGCACTCCGGAGAGAGAGAGACCCATGGACCATCTGTGCCACAGGCTGCTGAGTCAGAGATTTCAGCACAGAGTCATCCAGCTCGTCGTGCTCCATGCCAGACACAGTCTCACCAGGCTCGACCTCCCCTCGCCACATACACTAGGAGGATGAGGACTAGATCCCAGCCATTAGATACTCCCTAGGCTGATATTAGCATTTCTGTTTAGAGCCTAGGCTAGATATCTAGTTCTCATATGTATTTTGTGTTTATCATGTATCTTTAAACTTTGACTGAGGAACATTGTATTTGCTTTTATTTTTGACATGAATGTACTAAAATGTTCCTATTTTGATCAATGAAGTTTGAATGTTTGTTATTTATTGTGTCTTTTCCCATGCACCTATTTGATGATAACAAAAAGGGGGAGAAGTAAAGAAAGAGTAATAGGAAAAGAAGTAAAGATAGAGCCATAAGAGGAGAAGTAAAGAAAGAAAGAGAAATAACTTGTAAAACAAATTGAAAATCATATACATCCAAGGGAGAGCAATTTGTAACAATGAAAATGATCAAATCAAATATTTCTATCAAATTTCAGAATTTGGCACATAGAATTTCAGAATTTGGCACGCACCTTTCACACCTCGATACATAACCTGAAACTCATGTTTTAACTCAAATTTTTGGAGTTTCATCTTTAAAGAATTATAAATGAAAGGGGGAGCAATTCAAAAAGTCAAATTGGCAACATTTGAATGATATAGGGGGAGACTTCACTCTTATATTTTGAAAAGCTGAATTTCAGCAAGTTAAGCCCTTTTAAAACTAATTTTAAGATAAGTATCAATAGGCTCATACTCTTTATTTTGTAATCATCAAAAAGGGGGAGATTGAGGATGATAGTGTTATTTTGATGATTAACAAGCAATTATCTAGAGTATGTTATAAGTTAAATCGATACTTCATTTATAAGTCTATTACTCTCAGTATATTTGTATAAATTGATATAGATACATTTTTATATGAATGAATCTGACCTTGAGATGCAGCAAAGTGTGGATTGAGTCGACCCAAAGGATGATTGGGTCGACCCCGGCACATCAAGAAAGCATTTGGCACACTTCTGCAAAAATGGCACAGATGAACAGTGAGTTGGGTCGACCCAAGGAAAGCATGAGTCGACCCAAACATCAAGATCCTCAAACAACTCAGAAAATGGTTCTCTGGATTTACTGAGAGGGTCGACCCAAGATAAAGTTGAGTCGACCCAAGCTTGAGTCGACCCAAACCCTGAGTGGGTCGACCCAAAGGCAAGACAGAACAGAAGACAGAAAAGGTTCTCTGGAAATCCTGTTAGGGTCGACCCAAGAAGAAGTTGAGTCAACCCAACTGAACCTTGAGTCGACCCAAAGAAAGGTTGGGTCGACCCAAGTGAAGGAAGGCTGAATTGCAAATTTCTGTGTTTCTGAGAGGATCGACCCAAGAAAAGTTTGAGTCGACCCAAGTGAAAGTTGGGTCGACCCAAGGACAGGTTGAGCCGACCCAAACACGGGCAGAAGCATAACGGCTAGTTCTGCAGAAGTACTTTTTGTCCTTCCAACAGTGAGTAACGGCTAGTTTTTGAATTCTAACCATTGGGGCTTGTCCAATAGATGTAGGAAACTATTTAAAGTGGCACTATTCATCAGATAGATCATCCTTTCCAAAGAATATCAAAGAGTACACAAGAAAGAGAAAGTGCCCTAATCTTCTTCATCCAAGTGCTTCATTCAAGAATCAAAGGAAAGTGGTTGAGCAGATTCAAAGAGTCATCAAGAGCTCCATCCACCCTTAAAGAGAGAAGCATCCTTGACAAAGAAGAGAGAAGTCACATCAAGTGATAAATACTTTCTAAACTCTTCTTTGTTGATTATATTGTTTTATTTGCTCATCTAGGAGTTTAAATCTTCTTCCTTTATTTGTTAAACTACTTGTAAAGGTTGGTTGGTTAGCCCGCAAAACCAACGGAATAGGTTGATTGGTGAACCCGGAAAACCAATTGTAAAGGTTCGTTGGTGAGCCCGAAAAACCAACATAGGTTCGTTGGTGAGCCCGTAAAACCAACATAGGTTTTTGGTGAACCCGGAAAACCAAAGTGTAAAGGTTTTTGGATTGTGAGCCCGGAAAACATTCCAACTGTAATCCGCGGAATTATAGTGAATTCCCAAGGGGTCGCTTGGGGAGTGGACGTAGGTGCTAAGGAAAGCACCGAACCACTATACTTCTTGTTGTTTGTATTGTGATTTATTTAAGTTTACTAACTCATCATTTAACACAAGTAAGATAGTTAAAATTAAAAGAAACCAATTCACCCCCCCTCTTGGCTTATCACCTTGGGCAACAAGATTTTTATTTGCTTTGATCTTGCAAATTGTTTTAGAATTGCAATTAGATTATAATATTTTGAATCAAGTAATGCATGATCTGAAATTCAGAGAATAGCATAATAGGTTTAAAGTTTCAGATCTGAAAATATACATGAGATGCATGTGGTAATCATAATATTCATTCTTGTTTAAGGTTATGTTTAAAACAATGTATGCATGAGATGTATGTATTAGATAAACAAAATTTATTTTCATGAGATGTAAATAAAACCCTTAAACAATAGGACACTTACATAAGATGTAAACTGAAACAATTATGTCATTTACATAAGATGTAATCACATAATATATGTAAGGGTTTTATAATTACATAGGATGTAAATCTGAACCAATGTGACATTTACATAAGATGTAAATCGAATGACATATGGTATGGGGTAGATTGTTACATTAGATGTAAATCCCAAGAGACCTAAAATCTCTCTAAATCAATCAAAAGTGAACGATACATTGAGTTAGTCATATTTGATTAATTGATCTAATTGGTGTCTAGGCAAGCTCAAAGGTGGTTACTTAATTAGGACCTTACTCTCTGAGTAAGGGGAGCCTCCCACCTGCTTACCTGGCCAATTGATTGATTACCTCCTATGGAAAGCTCAAAGTTGGAATCACTAAGATTTGATTACCCAATATTAAGTCGATTGGTCTTCCACCGTAGTAGAGTTGCTAAGATCTTTCCGGCGTTGATTAGTCTCGGCTGGATACAGTAGGCTAGTTGCATCGGAGGATTGGACCTCTCTATTAACATGAGATGTTGTGGGGTAAAGGTGGGGTTGGGCTCCAATAACTGTTAGGTGAGGATCCAATCACAGCTTTATTTTCACGGGATATACGGTGGGTCTGACTTAACCAAGGAACGGATCCAATAACTGTTAGGTGAGGTCCTTATGACTTGGAGACCAGGTTAGCTCAATATGCTTACGAAGTATTGTACAAGAGTTGTACACTCATCATCTATGTATCTCCAATAACTGCTACGTGAGGTGACATGTAGATTGGTGGGACCGCAGTACCCCACTCGAAACCCTAAGTCGCAGGTTTTCGTATCTTTACCAGGAGAGTGTGAGAGATCCGAGAAATAGTGGGAGGATTTGATCCAATTTTGTTTTAAAAGTCCCTAAAATAAATTAATGTCAAATACAAATTTCTAATTAGAATCTTTACTCTCTGCAGATGTCAATGGCTTCCAACCCGATATTTCGAATTCTAGATAACAATAGGTTGACCGGACCAAACTATAAAGATTGGCTCCACAACTTGAAGATTGTCTTGAATTGTGAAAAGATAGCTTATGTTCTTGACCATGAACTTCTGGTGTTACCAACCCGTGCAACCAATGAGCAGCGTGAGACGCATGCAAAATGGTTGGATGACGACAATAAGGTTAGGTGCTACATTTTGGCATCCATGTCCAACGAATTGCAATGCCAGCATGAAAGCATGAAGACTGCTAAGGACATACTTGATCACCTACAAGAGTTGTATGGTGAACAGAGTCGCACAGCGAGGTTTGAAGTGTCCAAGCGGCTCTTCAAAGCCAAGATGCGCGATGGGCAGTCTGTCCATGAACATGGTTTGACCATGATCAAGGATCTTGAGGAGCTTGAGATGCTTGGCATGACCATTGTTGCCCAGTAGATGCAACCCAAGAGGGGGGGTGAATTGGGTCTTTTAAAACTTTTAGGCTACTTCTAACACTTTTCAATTAATTATGCTAAGTTGTATAGATGCACAGTGGAATTTAAACTTAGCAATAGTTTGATTTATTGAATGAGACTTGATTAAGTAAATTGAATATGCTTGCAACTAAAAGATGCGCGGATAAGAGTTAAGCAAGCAATTTATCTAAGTAAGTAAGTGAGCAAGTTAGACAATGACAAAAAGCATCACAAACACAACAAGCATATAGTGGTTCAGTGCACCCCAGCACCTACATCCACTCCCCAAGACCTCTTGGGAATTTCACTATAATCCTACAGATTACAGTCCGGTAGTTTTGCGAGTGCACTACCCAACTCGTTGTTTTACACCGGGCTAACAACGAACCCTACAATCCGGTAGTTTTTCGAGTGAACTACCCAACTCGTTGTTTTACCCCGGGCTAACAACGAACCCTACAATCCGGTAGTTTTTCGAGTGAACTACCCAACTCATTGTTTTACCCCGGGCTAACAACGAATCCTACAATCCCCCAATTTTAACTTAGGCTTGGGACGCCTATCCCTTGTTCCAAGTTCCTTGACTGAAACAAGCTCAATATTCAAACGTTTTATAAAAGATTTGAAAGCTCTTAAGAAGCAAATATAACAATGAGAAACAATAAAATCGGAAGAACCCTTTTTTCCGTTGGAAGCGTGGATGATGGTGGTTCTCCCGATGTGGATCACGTTGGCTTGAATGCGAGCTTTGATTGCCAAGTGGGAGTGAGTAGATGAGCACGAAATCAGATGGGAAAGCTTGAATGCACTTGATTTCTCCTCTTGAAAGCACTAACTCCCTTGAACCTCTTTCTCTTTCTTCTCTCTTAAATGATCTTGTGTTTGGTTGGTGAGAAGTTGTTGGAAGGCACTTAGGAGCTCCCTTTTATAGCCCAAAAAGCAATAGATCCGTTAGACACAAAAATATAGCCGTTTGAAATTCAAACAAACCTGCAAAAGTGTGTCAGTCGCGTCCCAGGCGCTCTGGAGACGTCTCCGCTTCAACGCGAGACGTCTCGGCTGTATAAAATTTCTTTTGACGTTGTTTGGAGTCGACTCGGCGCTTTACGGGGACGTCTCGGGATGTTTGCGCTTTTTGCATGGGGACGACTCCGCGTCCTTCGGAGACGACTCGGGCGCATCCCTTGAAATCGGTCTTTCTGCCGCCTCTGAAAGAGTCGACTCCGACCCTGCGAGACGCCTCGCCAGGTGCCGGGGACGTCTCCAGACGTGCCAATTCTTCCTGTTCGTGCCAGAGACGTCTCTGTGACAAATCGGAGACGTCTCGGCTGTCCCTGATCTGTTTTCTTCATCTCAAAAATTCTTCAATAAATCCTTGAAAAATATGGGAACTTGCCTAGACATTTCTTAACAATATTCTTAATTAAACACCTGAAATCCTCAAATAAATTGTTAAGATAAAGAGAATTATACTCTAGTGTTTTGTGTTCATCAAAATCTATTAGGGGGTCAACAATCTCCCCCTTTTTGATGATGACAAAACACTGAGTATATACAAAATTCGAAATTTAAACATATACACAGTATTTGATCAGATGTACAAGTATTGTGTTTTGGTTAGAGCTAGATACAGTGTGCATAATTCAAAATAGTCAACTTTCAGTTCTATCCTTATGCATAAGTATTGATCTTAGTAGCTCTTGAGCAATTTTAGCATATCAACTGAATTTGAATCAAGTTAAGATGTAAATTAATGAAATATTGATGCTAACAACAATTAAAAACCAAATACTTTTGACTCCCCCTTTCTTTTCCAGAAGGACAATTGTCTTAAAGCCAATATTCTTCAATTTTATCTTTTCATTTTGTTGATTCTAATTAAAATTTCAAGTATGAGTTTAAATTTTGCATTTTGCATTCCATATTGGTTCTACTCCCCCTTTTTGACAAAACTTGGAGTAAATGCAACACATAAAGCATTATGAGCATATACTCAGATATTTCTCCCCCTTTTTGACAACATCAAAAAGATAGTGAAACATTAAACACAAAGATAAGAATGCTCAAGGCAATAATGTTAGAAAAAGATAAATGAGCATAGATCAGAGCCATTTCGGATAATTTCAGAGCAAATTATGATGAGAGCACATCTAATGTGATTCCAAGGATAGTTTTCAACTCAAGTGTAGATAGGATCTTTCTTAAGTTAATTCAACAAGTACCACAAATGATATTCAAGGAAGGCACGAATGGAAATTTAACTTCTCTTCAATAATAAGTATGAAAGCTTGTTCATTTAAGATCTTTTGCCCAATATATTAAGTATTTTAGCAACATGAAAGCAATTTAACTAATTTTCAGAGTATAAGAGCAATATATTAAGTATGATTGCAAAGTTCTTTTATGGTGTAAAAATATTGTGGCATAAATGCTAAAATATGAATTCATGCAATTTATGATGTCTTTTAGAGCATACATAAAATTCAAAGCTTTGAAGGTTCTTTTAGAGCTCTTTTAAAGACTTTATTCCTTTAAAAAGAAAACGCATTTTGGTACATATAATAATGAATTGGCATAAAAATTGAAGTTCTAGAGAACAAGCCAATAAGAACTCATCAGTAAATTCCAAAAATTGGTTTTCTAAGAGATACTCAAGAAAATTCAACACATTATTCTCCCCCTTTTTCATTAAGTTAGAGGCTCTTAAGATCAACTGTTTGAATTGCAATTTGGTTCATGATTTATGCATAAGATATATTAACCAAATAATAAGCCTCAAGGTGTATCATAAAGATTTTCAGATTTAAATTTCAGATGATACATATTGGAGAGCATTAGGATCATTTTTCATTTAGTATGCTTTCTCTCTCCTTTAGTTATAGATTTATGCGATTAAGTTCCATAAGATCTCTCCTTCTGAGACTTTCTTTCTCCCCCTCAATTGATCATTCCATTTAAGAGTTTAAAATTTGAAGATAATGTTCAATAAAATTGTCAATCTCAAAAAAATATATATATTTTCTATAAGTTTCAGCTTATTTTCATAAGACTCAATGTTTGAGATAAGACAACCTTTATAGAACTCATCACAAGGTATAAACTTATTATATAATTAAAGCAAGTCTTGCAATATAAGGAGGTTCATCAAAATCAATCCATAAAAATCAAGGTATGAGATACTGAATATCTAAAGCTCCCCCTCAAAAGATGCATTCTTCTTTAATCATTCTTTTCTATGATATCGAGAATGTAGAGTAATCTAGTGTTATTCAAAATTTGTAGCAATTACTTTTTCTAATCCTTCAAGAACAAGTTATGCTTTCTCTTAATCTTAGAGAAAATGTATAGAAATATTAATCAGAAAATGATTCATTTGAAGCTCAGTTTCTTTCAAAAGCATTTACATTTTCTTTCTTTTAGAATCGTTTGAGTGAGCTGAAATATTTCTAGCTTTAAGATCATTCACTCTATATATATTCTGATGGAAGTCTTTAAGAATGTAGGAGAGAAAAACATATAGATTACCATTGAGGTATATATATTTATAGAGCTCAAAGCAATGTATACATGAAGCACAATAAATCTTTTAATATCAAAATAAAATCATATATTTAGAAATTTTTTTTGTTTGCAATCAAGATCATCGAAAGACACATCATTTGGACCAATATTAGTACACTTTAAAGATAAGAAATGATATGTTTCAGATGCGTATCGGGGCAAACAATCAAAGCATCAGAATTTCTCTATTTTTCTTAAACTGTAGTTTTTATCTATAAATCATATTGAGTTTAAGCTTTTATACAAAATCAGATTCTGAATTTCATAAAGATTTTCAATAGAGGCTTTCAAAATCATAATTTGAGATATGTATCTTCCACATTGTAGCTCATCTTAAATCATTACTATTGAAAACACATATTTCAAACATATAAGAGCATATTCAGAATATTTGTATTTATGTTGAGTTTTGGTATGAATTAGAACATTATATACCAAGGTTAGGCAAGTTGAAAGATAAAACAAAATCAATTCATTTTGCCTAATTAGAGATATACTTCTCTTCTCCTTTTTACAAATTTATTCAACTTTCAGATTTCAAAGATGATTGTGAACGACAAATTTAAAATTTCTTTTCAATAATACCATAAAATAACTTCATATAGTATTTTAAACATTCAATCAAATTATCCAAGCATGGAGCATTACAAAATATTGAGAACTCATAATTCAAGACATCATGCCACATGCAAAATATATTATGTGTTAAGTCATGCATTAAAATAATAAGAAAAAGAATGTCAAGGATCAAAATCAGTTCTTTTCAAATAAACTCCCCCTATTTAAATATAATTTTGCACTAATTTCATCCTTGAAATGTGTTTTCAAGTGATTAAAGCTTGACTTGATTCTTCTTATATACTTTCATTTACTTTGTCATTCATTTTTACTTTCTTATGCTCTATACTCTATTTGCTCCCTATCCGGTGGAGTTGGAAGGGGCACGAGGTACTACCACTAGCCTCCCTCTTGTGCCGTCCCTAATATGCCCTACACCGAATAGTTGGGTCAAATAGTGCCGGGTACTACCACTAGCCTCTCCATTGGCACCATCCCTATGATGAGCAATATAGAAAGGTTAAAATATTTACTTTAAACTCTCCCTCTATTTAAGTATAATTTATTACGGATTTTATCCTTCCAAAAGAATGCTCACACAAGTCTTACAAATGTGGTGAATATATTACGCTTGTTTTGCTTTTTCTTAAGATTGGAGTATTTGCCTTTACTTAGATTTTACTTCTCTTGAATAATATCCATTATCTCTCCTTTATCTCTCTTTCTTTTTGTTATTCTCAAGTAATTTTCTTGAAAGAGCAGAATAAAGAAATAATCAAATGTATCATATAGAGGTATATCATGCGAACACATTTTTATTATGCTCAAGAATTCATAGCTTCTCATAAGTCATTTTAAATCAAAATTCTAAGTATAAACTTGTGTAGTTCATGGTTATGACATAGGTAAAGATATATTTTAGTTTGGGCAAACCATGAAACAATTTCTAAAAGCACAAGTCAATCAATACATATATAGACATGATATCAAGAAATTAATAATTAAAGACTTTAATCATGCCATAGTAAGATTTAAGTTAATGACTTTGCTCAGCTAATTTATGAGAGAGGTATCTAAAATTACCGAATCATTCTGCATTCTTCAAGTCAAATACCTACTAGATTTCTTATGTGTAACCTTTTGGCTAAAGAAAGTCCTTTCTCTTGTTTGCATGTGAATGTTTATTGTACCTTTTATGGAGGTGTCCTTCAAGTTGAAATCTCCCATTTTCTTGCTCAAGGATCCTGCAAACTCCTTTTCTTTCTTGAAAGAAAGTCATTAGTTTCTTCAAGATACAAAACATTCATCTACCATATTTTTAACTAGATGACCCAATACAAGATATGACACTAGTTGAATGTTGAGTCACTTTACTCAAGAGATTGCCTAAGTATAAGCAAGCACATATCACTTGAACTAAAGAGATAGTTTCATTAACCAAGATGGTTCAAGGACAAGCATGTGAGGCAATATGAAGATTTATCAAGGTCAAATCAATTTCTTATTTTCAAAATCAATTTAGTTTAGATTTTATTTGCTTAAGATAATTATCAATAAGACACGCTAGCTAAGTTTTAATCAACTTATCTTAAACAGTTGTTTCTATCAAAATTCAGATTATGATTTATTTGTTATCAATAAATTATGATTCATTAGAGTTAGATTGAAATCTTGCACATAATGAGCATACAATCTGGTCTACTAGCTGTATGATAAAATAAGTATTCTATCATGCTTCAATACAGCTTTAAAAACAATAGATCTACCTTGCTCATTCTTTTCAAATTCTACAAGATGAGGTCACAGAATACCTTCTTCATGCCAATCTTCTATAAGAGTTTTCTTGTGGACTAACTTTGGTCAATGAAGATCCTCTTTCTTGTTTCTCTTAATTTGGAGTTTGAGAGAAGATGTTAATTCATTCATCATACATTTTTCAAACTCACCTTGCATGAGCTTAGTAAAATCTTCATATAAATCCTCGTTTGTAGAACCAAAAAGTGATATCATCAATGTATACTTTGAGCAAATAAGATATCACAAATTCTTCTTTTTGATGCATAGATTTATCACTATTACTTTCTATCAAAAAGTTACTCAAACTTTTATATCATGCTTTTGATGCTTGTTCCAAATCATATATTGCTTTCTCATATTTGTAATGAGTGTTTTCAAATATGGTGGTTATTTAACATATATCTTCTTTAATAAAATAAGCACCTAGGAGTGCATTCTACACATTCATTTGATGGAATATAAAGCTCATAAAGCAAGCAAATGATAATGGTGATCTTTACTTCTAATCATGCAAGAATTTCATCAAGATCTATTTCATCTTTTCTTAATTTAGTCTTTTAGTAATCATCAATTTTACTTTATTAAGTGTATTTCTGAAAAACTCAATTTGGTTCTAATTATTAACAAGTTTTTAGATTGTTATATGTAAAAGATTAACCATATACATATATAATTTAATTTTAGTATCTTGATAATAAATCATTAGTCTCATAAAGAATAAAATGAGTTCATATTTCTACAACTAGAATCTTTTCATGAATGTTCTATATGCATTGCTTGATGAATGATATCCAAAGATAGAAATATCTTTATCAGATTTGGCATTGTTTTCAAGAAACCATATCAAGCATAACATATACTACTGAAAAATATGAAAGATATGCAACAGATCATTTTCTATTTTTCAGAAGATCAAATGGAGTTTTCATCAAAAATAGATCTAATAGAAACCATATATATGACAAGCAATGATGATAGCTTTTTAAAAAAAATCATTTAAGTAGATGACGATCATACATCATTGTCTTTTTCATTTCTTCAAGGATTCTGTTAATCCTATTTTACTTATGGTGTTCTTGGTGCAGAAACAATTGTATTCAATATTATTTTCTGTGCACAACTTAATAAAAAAATGGGTTTTCAAGACTATGCCATGATACTTCTTTTACTTTCATAGTTTGCAAACCTTTTTCATTTGATCCCTTTCACAAGATTTAGCAAATGCAGAAAATACTTTAATTTTACTTGCCAAGAACAAATCCAATGTAAGCTTGTGAAAACTTAGTGATGGAAACAACATCTTTAGATTTAGAAATTGATTCTTGTTTGTTTCCTTAGTTAACATGCATAGCAAACTTTGACCTTGCAGAAGATAATCTAAGTAAACCAATGGCAAGATCTTTTGAGATTAGGTCCATACTAGCATAAGTTAATTTTATATGCCAAAAAGAATTCTTTGATCATAGTATTTATAATGCATATATTCAAAGATATACCAAGTACACATTTTCATATCTATGATCAATGAACAATAATGCCATGGATAAAAACTCTCAGTCAAGCATATAGAGAATTCATAGAGTTATTCTTAGGAGAATTGATTTACCAAATTATCCATCTATAAGTAAAGCATAATCTAGAAAGATGGAGTGATTTGGATATTTTTTCTTTTTATATCAGAAATATCACTTATATCACAAGAAAAGAATGATTAATACTTGCAAGTTATGTTTTAATCAACTAATAAAACAATTTCAGTATGAGAGGATGCAAGAATTACTAATTTCATTATTTCTTCCATTTTAGTCACTTTTCTTAAGTATATTTTAAGTTTCATTCTTTAATATATGTCTAGAGCACCCAATGTCCAATTTAACATCTTTTGTTGGAGCCTTGAGTGCTAGACACACCTGCAAAAAATATTTAGATTTTCAACTTAGGAACCCAAGCTCTTTTGGGTCCTTGCAGGTTAGCTATTATTGTTCCTTTTGGAACCCATATTTTCTTAATAGCTATTTTGTCCATAGGCTTGCAGATTTTAGGACTACAAGAAGTGTATTTCTGCATCTTCTTATTAAATTTAACAAACATGGATTTAACATGAGTGGTAGATAACCCTTCAGTTTTCTGTTTTTGCCTTTTAGGTTTATCAAATTTGTAATGTACAGATTTAGGAACAGAAGAGATTTTGCATAACCTTTGTTCCTGTTTATCAGCATTATAAGAATCTATTTTAAAATGATTAGAAACTGTTTTAACAACCATATTCTTGAAAGATTTTTGGGTGTACCAAGGTTGACATCCCAATCCAATATTATCAAATTCAGCTCTTTGATTATTTATCATTAGATTCAACTTTTCAGAGCTCAAAGTAAATCTTTCAACAATAGGTTTTAATTTGTCAACTTCTTTAGTTAATCTTTTGTTATCTTCTGAAAGCAATTCATTATTTTTCTTAAGTTTATCATGGCTTTCAGTGAGAAGTTGGTTTTTCTGATTTAGTTCTTTATTTTCCTTAATTAAGATTTCAGTTTCATTTACTAGGATTTTCTTTTCATTCTTCAGGTTCTTGTTTTTACAAATGAGTTTCTTATGTTCTTTTATTAGATCAAGAAATGCATCATGTAACTCATCAAGTGTAAAATCATTTTCAAGTTTATCATATACTTCATATTCAGAAGAGAAGACACTTTGCATTTCAATACATACCTCATCCTTGTGTGCCACAAGGCATAGGTTTTCAATATCACCTTGTCTCTCTTTTTCTTTAGAGCTAATTTTAAATTCACTAAAAATGTTAGTGCTTTCATATTTAGCCTCTAGCATATTTCACATGTCTTTAGCAGTTATGCAAGAAGATATGCAATTAAACTCATTCCTATCTAATGCACAATATAATAGGTTCATGGCTTTTGAATTTTGTTGAGCCATTTTCTCATTATGATTAGTGTTTGTGTGTGTTCCATTGACTATAATGCTTCATAAATTATAATCAAGCGATTGTATGAAAATGCGCATGCGTGCTTTCCAATGTGTATAGTTTATGCCATTAAATAGTGGAGGTCTATCAATTAATTGTCCCTCTCCTAGAAAACTATCTATTTGAGTTGTCATGATCTTTGGCTCTTTGACGGTTAGGTCAAAAACACAAGGCAAGAAATTATAGAGCACCGGCTCTGATACCACTTGTTGCCCAGTAGATGCAACCCAAGAGGAGGGGTGAATTGGGTCTTTTAAAACTTTTAGGCTACTTCTAACACTTTTCAATTAATTATGCTAAGTTGTATAGATGCACAGTAGAATTTAAACTTAGCAACAGTTTGATTTATTGAATGAGACTTGATTAAGTAAATTGAATATGCTTGCAACTAAAAGATGCGCGGATAAGAGTTAAGCAAGCAATTTATCTAAGTAAGTAAGTGAGCAAGTTAGACAATGACAAAAAGCATCACAAACACAACAAGCATATAGTGGTTCAGTGCACCCCAGCACCTACATCCACTCCCCAAGACCTCTTGGGAATTTCACTATAATCCTCCAGATTACAGTCCGGTAGTTTTGCGAGTGCACTACCCAACTCGTTGTTTTACACCGGGCTAACAACCAACCCTACAATCCAGTAGTTTTTGAGTGAACTACCCAACTCGTTGTTTTACCCCGAGCTAACAACGAACCCTACAATCCGGTAGTTTTTCGAGTGAACTACCCAACTCGTTGTTTTACCCCGGGCTAACAACGAACCCTACAATCCCCCAATTTTAACTTAGGCTTGGGACGCCTATCCCTTGTTCCAAGTCCCTTGACTGAAACAAGCTCCATATTCAAACGTTTTACAAAAGATTTGAAAGCTCTTAAGAAGCAAATATAACAATGAGAAACAATAAAATCGGAAGAACCCTTTTTGCCGTTGGAAGCGTGGATGATGGTGGTTCTTCCGATGTGGATCACGTTGGCTTGAATGCGAGCTTTGATTGCCAAGTGGGAGTGAGTAGATGAGCACGAAATCAGATGGGAAAGCTTGAATGCACTTGATTTCTCCTCTTGAAAGCACTAACTCCCTTGAACCTCTTTCTCTTTCTTCTCTCTTGAATGATCTTGTGTTTGGTTGGTGAGAAGTTGTTGGAAGGCACTTAGGAGCTCCCTTTTATAGCCCAAAAAGCAATAGATCCGTTAGACACAAAAATATAGCCGTTTGAAATTCAAACAAACCTGCAAAAGTGTGTCAGTCGCGTCCCAGGCGCTCCAGAGACGTCTCCGCTTCAACGCGAGACGTCTCGGCTGTATAAAATTTCTTTTGACGTTGTTTGGAGTCGACTCGGCGCTTTACGGAGACGTCTCGGGATGTTTGCGCTTTTTTCATGGGGACGACTCCGCGTCCTTCGGAGACGACTCGGGCGCATCCCTTGAAATCGGTCTTTCTGCCGCCTCTGAGAGAGTCGACTCCATAGAGTTAGGAGTCGACTCCGACCCTGCGAGACGCCTCGCCAGGTGCCGGGGACGTCTCCAGACGTGCCAATTCTTCCTGTTCGTGCCAGAGACGTCTCTGTGACAAATCGGAGACGTCTCGGCTGTCCCTGATCTGTTTTCTTCATCTCAAAAATTCTTCAATAAATCCTTGAAAAATATGGAAACTTGCCTAGACATTTCTTAACAATATTCTTAATTAAACACCTGAAATCCTCAAATAAATTGTTAAGATAAAGGAAATTATACTCTAGTGTTTTGTGTTCATCAAAATCCATTAGGGGGTCAACATGCACAAGGATTTGCAAACGGATTTGATCCTACAATCGTTGCCATATTCATATGGGCAGTTTATTGTAAACTACCATATAAATAAAATTGAATGCACCAAACTTGAATTGTTGAATATGTTGGTGATAACTGAGGGAGCCTTGAAAGGTTCAAGGGGCACAGTTCTCGCTGCTGAGCTAGCTTCTACTTCCAAGAGAAAGTCTACTGGGAAGAAGAAGAAGCCTGCGAAGAAGCAGAAAACCGAGAAAAAGTCGAAGAAGGAAATTCCTAAGAAGAAGGCCGAACCTAAAGAAAAATGTTTTCATTGCAATGAAGACGGCCATTGAAAGAGGAACTGTCCTATCTACATGGAAAACATAAAGAGCAAGAAGGGTGACACGCCTTCTGAAAGTATGTCTAATATGCTCATTATTGAAACTAATCTAACGGTTTCTTCTATTTCCAGTTGGGTTATAGACTCTGGGTCTAGTGTTTACTTATGCACTACCATGCAGAGTCTAAAGGAAAGTAGAAGGCTTACGGAAGGTGCGGGAACCCTACGGGTTGGCAATGGAGCAAGAGTTGCTGTTGTTGCTGTGGGCACATTCCCTTTGCATTTACCGTCAGGATTTAATTTGATACTTAGAGATTGTTATTTTATACCTAGTACTAGCAGAAATCTGATTTCTGTATCTTGTCTAGCACAGAAATATTATGAATTCAATTTCAATAAAGACTACATTTCCATTTATTTGCAAAATAAACTGTTTGGATGTGGTTTTATGATTGACAGTCTCTATCACTTACATATGGATGTATCTGTGAACGTATCTGAGCATACAGTGAGTACCATAGGATCTAAAAGATCTAGAGATGAGATAAATTAAAAGTATTTGTGGCACCTCAGACTTGGTCATATAGGAAAAGACAGAATTAACAAATTGGAGAAACATAGGCTTTTGAGTTCATTGACTTCTGAGTCATATCCAATTTGTGAATCCTGCCTTTAAGAAAAAATGACCAAATTATCCTTTGTAGGACACGGGGAGAGGTCCGCTGAAATACTTGCCCTAATACACACTAATGTGTGTGGCCCATTCGATGTGCAGGCTAGGGGTCAATTTTTCTACTTTATTACTTTTATCGATGATTTCTCACAGTATGGTTATGTCTATCTTATGAGACATAAATCTGAAGCATTTGAAAGGTTCAAAGAATTCAAATTTGAAGTAGAAAAATAGACAGAAAAACTCATTAAGGTTCTTCGATTAGATTGAGGAGGAGAATACCTTAGTCGAGAGTTTCGTAATTATCTCAAACAAAATGGTATAGTTTCACAATGGACACCTCCTGGAACACCTCAACTCAATGGAGTGTCAGAAAGAAGGAATCGGACCCTATTAGATATGGTCAGGTCAATGATGAGCTTCACTGACTTACTCTTATTCTTGTGGGGAGATGCCCTACTTACAGCTATCTACATATTGAATAGAGTTTCCTCTAAGTCTGTTCCTACCACATCGTATGAGATATGGCATGGTAAGAAACCAAGTCTTGGTTATCTCAAGATTTGGGGATGTCCGGCCCAAGTCAAATGACAACAAGCAGACAAGTTAGAGGCTAGGACAATTGGTGCTCATTTCATTGGATATCCTAAAGAGTTATTAGGATATAATTTTTATATCCCAGAAGACCACAAAGTGTTTGTGAGCCGATATGCCATCTTCTTGGAAAAACAGTTTATCCTTGATAGAGGCAGTGGGAGGAAAATTGAGCTCGAAGAAAAAGTCTCTCAAGAGCAACGAGCAATTGAGCCTAGTGAACCTATTCACATTGAGCCAATACATGAAGAACCTCGTCCACTTCATAGATCCAGTAGGATCTCCCATCCTCCTGAAAGATACTTAGGTATGATTACAGAGGACATAGAGGAAGAGTTCCTCATGGGAGAAAGAGATCATAGTAATAATCTCAAGACCTCCAACGAAGCGATGTTAGACATCGACTCTGAAAAATGGATGGATGCAATGAAGTCAGAAATAGACTCCATGCATTCCAACCAAGTGTGGACCTTAGTAGATCCACCTGAAGGTATTGTACCTATTGGATGTAAATGGATCTACAAAAGAACAATGGATTCAGATGGCAAGGTAGAGACATATAAGGCAAGGTTGGTGGCAAAAGGTTATAGTCAGCGCGAAAGCATTGACTATCAGGATATCTTTTCATCGGTAGCCATGCTGAAGTCCATTCGAACGTTGCTTGCCATTGCAGCTTATCATGATTATGAGATATGGCAGATGGATGTGAAAACTGTATTCCTTAATGGATATCTTGAGGAAGATATTTATATGAAACAGCCTCAGGGTTTCACTTCTAGTGATGGTGATCACAAGGTCTGCAAGCTGCAAAGATCCATTTATGGACTAAAGCAAGCATCTCGGAGTTGGAACACTCGTTTCGATGATGTGATCAAATCATTTGATTTCATCAAAAACGAAGAGGAACCATGTGTGTACAAAAAGATCAGTGGGAGGGCTATAGTATTTCTCGTATTGTATGTGGATGATATACTCCTAATTGGGAATGATATTCCTATGCTCACATCGGTCAAGTTATGGCTGTCTAAGAAGTTCTCCATAAAAGACCTAGATGAAGCATCTTATATTTTGGAGATTAAGGTCTATAGAGATAGATCTAAGAGGATGCTTGGCCTATCATAGAAAATGTACATAGAGGAAGTGTTGAAAAGGTTCAGCATGAAAAACTCTAAGAGGGGATTGTTACCACTAAGGTATGGGATAAATCTCTCCAAAAGGTGTACCCCAAAACATCTGAAGAGATTCAGCGCATGAGTATGATTCCTTATGCATCGGCAATAGGAAGCCTCATGTATGTCATGCTATGTACTCGACCTGATATAGCACATGCTATGAGTGTCACGAGCAGATATCAGTCAAATCCAGGCGAGGAGCATTGGATAGCTGTGAAAAAATATCCTTAAGTACTTGAGAAGGACTAAGGATATGTTTTTGGTCTTTGAGGAAGGCATAGAGTTAAAGGTAGAAGGATATACTGATTCAGACTTCATGATTGACCCTGATGATAGAAAGTCTACATCAGGATATGTATTCTTATGCAATGGAGGATCGGTAAATTGGAAGAGTTCCAAGCAACCAATTATTGCAGATTCTACCATGGAAGCAGAGTATATTGCTGTATCGGATGCTGCGAAGAAAGCGTTCTGGTATAAGAAGTTTGTCGAAGAGCTAGGAGTCATGTCATCATATGCCATAACCTTTTTCTGCGACAACAACGGTGCCATAGCACTGGCTAAGAAGCCAAGGTCTCACCAGAAGTCTAAGCACATAGAGCGGCAATTTCATCTAATTCGCGACTACCTCGAAAAGAAGTATGTAGAGGTGTAGAGAGTAGACTCCACTGATAACGTGGCGGATCCATTCACTAAGCAGCTGAGTCAGAAGAAATTAGAAGTCCATCTTGAAAAATTGGGACTTAAATACATGTCTGATTGGCTTTAGTGCAAGTAGGAGATTGTTGGAAGTATGCCCTAGAAGCCAATGTGGCTGATGCATATTAGTAATCTGGGGCACAAATTTGTAATTTGACTCTTATTAATAAATAAGATTTGGCAATTTGTTTTTCATTCATATTTGTATGTGTCCATGAATCGTCCAAGAAATTAATAGATGATGACACATATTCTCAAAAAGTTGAGAATTTGAGGCATATGTCATTAGGAATTAATTTCTAAATGCTCCTGATCGATGGATCCATCACGAGGGACGGTGATCGATCCACTGAGATTAGTGCATAGATCACTTAGTCAAATGGACGAGTCTCGAGTCCATGTTGTAGAGACACTAGAGTGATTATGCAAGTACTTATTAGAGAACAAAGTACTGAGCGTGACCAAAGATAGTAGTCACATGGAAGTCTATCCACTCGTTAGTGACTACTTATGCTGCAGTTGTATGACTGATCCTTTGAGCTGCAAAGCCTCACCTATTCACTATGAGGTTGCTGTAGTTTGACGAACATGTGAACTTGGGCCCTAGCCATTCGGGTCCTTGTAGTGTGGATTGGCTACAGTAGGTTTATTTTGGAATAGAGCTCAATCTAGATAGGATCTATCGACCTTGATAGATTACGAGTGAACCTATGTGATTTATGAGACTAAGTTCGATAAATTTCTGGCCAGATATTTTGGAAAAAGAGTTTTCCATATCTCAAACTGGAAGTCGTATAAATTTGATATACGACGGACGATGAGGTTTGACGAGATATCCATAACCTCCATCACGTCGAGATCCATGATAGAGGGACTATATCATACACTAACTGCACCTAGAGGTTCAGACAATCCATTCTTCTGGGTTGCCACCACATACTGCTAGGTGTCACTAGTGGATTGTGAGACTCGATGTCATTCACTTGGTAATCAGTGAACCCTGAGAGTAGAACTGAAATCGTTTCAGTCTACTGAAAGGAGTTTCAGTGATATTGAGATGGACATCTTAATATGTCTCACTACCAGTCAGAATAGAACCTACGGAGTCACACACATAGAGGATTTAATTAGTCAGACTATCATAATTGTGATTGTGAATCACAATAGAAATCAATCATCAATATAATTGGTGATTGAATTAACCCACTAAGTGTTAGTGTGTTAATGGAAGAAGAATTAAGTGGAATTGATTGCAATTGGATTGCAATTGGGCTGATTTAATGAGCCAAATCAAATTGAGTTCGACCCAAATTGATTTGGGTTCATGATTGGGTCAATTTGATTAAACCAAGATTTGTGCGGATTTTAAAGACCACATGCCGTCGTAGGATGAATATGACTTAAGTCATGTTCACACTATGCGGACTTTAAAGTCCACATGGCGTCGTAGGATGCATGCTCCCAAATTAAAGATTAGGAATTCTAATGTGATTAAGAAATTAATCAATTGATTAAGTGGACACATGTCATGCATCTATGAACACAGGAATTGGACACTTGTCATTAATCCAAGGGTAGGTTATAGTCCCATACTCCTAATAAGATTAGGAGAAGCCCTAAACCCAATCTATAAAAGGGTAGCAAGGAAGACATTATGAATCAATTCTCTCCTCTTCCTCCCCATGTCTCCTCTCTCCCTCTCTTCTTCCTTCCTTCTCCATGGTAGCAAGGGGACCTCGTCTTCCTCTTCATCCACGGGAGCAAAGAAAGGAAGATCCACGCTTAAAGCTTCATCCCTCATCTTTCTCCATTGCGAGCAAGGTTGAAGAAGAAAGCATTCTTCTTCAAAGAGGTATGCTGCAAATTTTTATCTTGCAATATTATGATAGTCATGAGAGATCTTTGCAAGGAGCTAGCACTCTGATAAGACCTATTCTCAGATGATTAGATCCTCGTGTGTATACCTGTAAAGTCCGGACAATTGTGCGGCTCAAACAAGAACCTAGAATAGATCATCAGGCTGCGGTGTTTTACACCTACAGAATTTTTGAAGATGAGATCTTCAAATTTATAACTTCTGATTTTTGTTTTAGTTTTATGAATCTTAATCAACCCTCGTCAGATTCTAATCTTTCCTCCCTAATGAGTTCAAAGATCTTCTGGATTTGAATCCAAATTTTTTTTGAATTCTACGATTCGAGGCACGTTCATACGATGAATGACGTTCTGTTCGAATTCCGCTGCGAACATCGCATCGAACGGGGCGTATCTCAGCAGATGGACTCCCTAGGAGTTTGATTTCGGGTCTCCCTATACCATTATGTTTGGACCTAACAAGTGTGGGTCCATAAATAAGGTGCATTTCATCCTTAAGCATAAGAATCCCAAGGCTGAAAAGTTTGTTTAGCACCATCTCAAGTACCATCCATCCATCCTTTCTAACAAACTCTCTCATGTCTATACTGCTATTTTGAAACCGAATAATGAGTTGAGGATTTTGATTGATGGTGAGGGAAATAGAAAAGCAAACTTCTTGTCTGCTGATTGTCACGACCCCCGCCCCATTCCCGGCGGGCCGCCGCGACGGTCCTAGGGTGCGGGTAGGCATAAGGCCACCAGCCACCACATAGAACCCTACTACCTATCAATCATTAATAAATTCGGAAAAATTTTGGCATGATGCATGCACAAAATGATCACCTTTCCTATGGTGATCTGTCAGGATTATCTCATACATACAACAACACTACCTGTTAGAGCAGCAATCACATAACCTGTCACATAATAAATCTGGACAATATATATCAATACATCATCACAGGCATATAACTCATCTGTATAAAAATTTGGTTCCCATTCCATCCATGGTCAAACCCATATTCACAACAGGATCTATGACTGTAACTATATACTATATACAACAGAAGGTTTATAATACACCAAAAGGGTATAAACCTCTATCTACATTATACTATACTATGGAGCGGCACAGCTAGCAGGCAACCACTAATCCTGCTCCTCTCTATATAATACCTGCCCTGCAATCAAAAATATCAAACTGGGGAGTGAGTATATGAATACTCAGTGAGTGGAGTAGATAGTACTATGCACATGAGATAAGATATAATCATGGCTCGAGGTGAAATCTCAAGAGCATATGAGCAGTCGTCAAGAACAGGGTACACATAACTCAACATAAGAAATAAGGAGTAAATCATCACAATCCCAATCAACTCATCTGGAGCATATATAGAATAATCAAATAAGTATGTATGATAACATGAATATGCTCAACAGGTCATAGTACTGAATCATATAAATCAGGTGTCAATAGGCTGAATCATCAACAAGACAGTTATCAGGAGGTGGGTTTTACGCCCCAGGCAAACCAGCAACAACTTCCTACTATCACATGCAAATGCAGGATAAAACACCATATCGATAATGTAAATGCTAGACAGCTGTCGGAAGGTGGATTTTACGCCCCAGGCGAACCAGCAACAACTCCCCACTGTCACATGCATATGCAGGATAAGACATCATACCGATAATGTAAATGCTGGCCAGTATCCAGAACAGAAATCCATCTCATATCTATATACTAAACGGCACCTCGCGGGGATTCTACATCCGCGGAAAGCCATACTGTACCTCGCGGGGTCTTACTATGCCCGGTGGCAAGCAGATATAAGTCGTAGGACCGGCCGATCCTACGCCTAGGGCCGTGTCCCCCCTAGGAAGGGACTGGGCTCCGCCCACCCAGAAAGCTACTATGTGCACACAGGCCGATGTCTAACCCCATCGACTATAGGTGTCCTGTAGATACTGCCAAGCCATGCATAAATGCCAGAATGCACCCTCCCAATACTCTACTAAAAAGGAGTATAATCAAGACTACCACTCACTCGACCACGACCCAATTATAACTAACATCAGGGTTGTGAGTGAGAAGTCAAGGGAGTGCGATGCAATTCAATATACCACTAAGAAGGGCTCTACAAATCTTTGAAATAGAGGAAATGAAATCAATTTACAAAAAAAGTCATTTTACAATTCAGATCCAATTTAATTACTCATAAAGGAGTGTAATCAAGGGTACCACTCACAAGTCTTTGAAATAGAGAAAATGAAATCAATTTACAAAAGAAATCATTTCACAATTTGGAACCAATTTGATTACTCATCAACCCCTCGTAATTCCTCTCAATGTTCCCTCAAATGCATGTACAGAATAATCAAGCATGGAGAACAAAACATAGAGGAATCTACCACAATAATTAATCAATAAGCTCAGGTGGAATCAAGTCACACTTAGCAACATTAATGAAAATGAATAAGGAATGTGCTCATGGTGCAAAGTACAAACTCCCACTCACCTGTCAATCCGGCACAGCCCTGATACGCCTCCAAAAATCTACAGCAGGCAGTGGGGAACTTCTTCCTCTTGTTTCCTAGCTTCTTGCCCAACTGTGACATGCATTTACAATACATTTAGTTGTTAGATGTATGCCTTAGAAGCCAATTTTGGCTGACACATTATTAATTCTATGATATAATTTGTACTTGACTTTATTATTATTGAATAAATAAAAGGCATCTTTTTCATTCATATTATTATTGTGTCTATGAATCGTCCAAGGAATTAATAAGATGATGCATATTCTCAAGAGTTGAGAATTTGAGCCATGTATCATTAGTGATTAATTTCTAAACGCTCCTGATCGATGGATCATCACGAGGATGGTGATCGATCCGATGAGATCAGTGCACAAATTACTTTCCTTATGGATGGACGAGACTCGAGACCACGGTGTGGCGACACTGAAGTAATAGTGCAGGTGCTTGTTAAGAACAAGGGTACTGAGCGTGACCAATACAAGAAGTCACTTGGATAGACTCCACTCATCAGTGACTTGCTTGATGTTGCAGTAGTTGTTGGGAATTGTGTCCCAAAGCCAATTTTTTAATTGTAAGAAATTGAATTATGTATATGTTTTATTAAAATGAATAAAAATTTATTCTGGCAATTTTCTATTCATCACAAGTGTTGCATCTTCAAATTGAACTCCTGTGTATTGTGATGAAGTCCTTAGGACTAATTTAGTGGATAAAAGAGGTTTTATCATTTAGTCCTTAAACCAGTTCGCGACCAAATGACGAGCTGTCAATTGGACGATAGCTATGTCAAGTATAGGTCGTTGTGTGCCATTTAGTTGGTTGTCCTCTTAAACCAAGGAGTGTGGAGACACTGTATGGCATACAGGTGAGATGTAGGAGTACATCGTCACTGAATAGTGACTCACCTGCGTAGCACTCCACTGTCGGGAGTTAGCTCGTAAAACGTATGGGCATAAGTACCCCTTAGACCTGAGACTGTCACGGTGACTTGCAAGCAACTCACTATACTTAGGCACTGGATGACCTGAATTTCTAATTCAGGGATCGGAAGGATGCTGGGTGCAGTCAAGTACTCGCGAAGTCTGTGTATGAGTCAAGATGGGATTGACCGCTCCAGATTTTAGGAGTTGATGTCTCACTGTATTTCAATTCAGTAAAACCTTGGCCAGGGTAAACCAAGTGATAGGTCACTTGATTTGATTATTTGAAATACACTATGGATGACCGGACCCAGAGGTCGACAGTCCTCTCTGAGGTCATCTTGAGCATCGAAGGTCATAGGGATGAATTATGCAACAACCATACGTCTAGGTTCTTGAATGTTGCTTTGCATATTCGACCTATCCGGACGTCGGGTATCATTGCTAGATGGTCACCTCGATTAGTGTATGGAGTAGTCCATGTACTACCGGCTTAGTATTCGAACCTATCGGAGTCACGCACATAAGTCAAGTTAAGTAGGAAGGACTTGATCCAATTTAATTGAGAATTAAATTGTGGATCATTTGAGATTTGATTTTGTCTATGTTCAGCTAGCACTGAACATGAGGTACATACTGAATTTCATGGATGTGTATTTAATTATGTCTGTATTCTGGCTTAATCAAGTTTCAATTAATGTAATTGAAATTGATTTGGACTCATTTGTTGAGTTTGTTTTTGAATTGGATTCAAATGAATGTAATTGGGCTTCATGATGATTTTATTAGAATTTATTCCATATTTATTCTAGTCCAAGTGTGACTTGGATTGATCCGAAAATTGAACTAATTGGAGTTCACATGAATCAGATTCATGTGGAATTTTTCCGGATCCAAAATCTTTCAAATTGGTCTTCAATTTGGTTTAGAACCAATGATGGACCCAAGCCCATTTGATTCAGCCCATTTGAATTAACCCATTTACAAGTTTGCCCCTCTATTTAATTGACTCTTTCCTGTGTTTCTTCTTCGGTCCACATCAGCCGTGAACCACTTTTTCTGCTGAATCGTTCTCCCGTGAACCACGTTTTTTCCCTTCTTCGAAACACTTCAATTGACCGCTTGATCTTCCTCATCCTGCAACCATTTGAAGATCCGAAGAGACGTGTCTCTTCGGTTTTGAAACCTCTTTAACATAGGACTGATTTAATTGAAATCAAACGGTTCAAAAAATTCAATAAAATCATGAAACGTTTGGCGTTCACTCTTCCCTTTTGCCGTTTTCTCTTCCCTGGTTCAGCCTTTTCTTTGCCTATAAATAGGCTGGGGTTCTCTTCATTCTTTGCTAGAGATTTGATCTGGGGAGAGGGGAGATTCGTGATCTTTTGAGTAGCTTGAAAGGAGAGGAAAAGGAAACGGGAAGAAAGAGGAAAAGGAAACGGGAAAAAAAAAAAAGGAAGAAAGAATTTTTGAAATTCTTTTCTTCCAGGGGCTTATTTGCAAAAGAGTTTTTGCACTATACAGACATCATCCTACCTTCCTGCATTTCTTGGCGTGCGTGTGAAGTAGAGGATCCGTACATCTGGGCCTTGCATAGCACCAGATCCATCAGTACCAGATCCGGCACCAGATCCAGTTCCAGATCCAGTTTCCGATCCAGTACCAGATCTAGCATCTAATCCAGTATCTGATCCAGCACTTGGCCCTGTACCAGATTCTGTTCCTGAGTACCTTGACCATCTTCCGCTGCGGGATCGAGGTATGGTAAACATAATATAGTTATGTTATTTATTTATACCTGTTATAAATAAATAGATAAAATTTTAAAACTGATTTTCTGACCTGGCATCCGATTTTATCGGATTTTGCGGGATATTTTTCCTTCAACTGGTATCAGAGCCAGGTTGGCCGATGGAATTGGCCTATAATATCTAGAATTATACATGATTTAATTTTTAAATTTAGATTAGATCTAGATTTATTGATAAAATATCAATCTTGTGCTGAATTATAAGGTTGTCCTGCTATAAGGTTAACCCCTTATAGTGAAAAGGTTGTCCTAGCACAAAATTGAGATTAATTTGTATCATAAAATAAATAGTTTATTTTTGTGAAATTATGCATAATTGATGTTTATGAATTTTCAGTTTTAAATTTATTATGACCACAAAGTTTAAATATAAATTGTTTATATTTGGAATAAATTGACACCTTGAATCCATGATCATAATACATTTAATAAAGAATTAAATGTTGAATTTAAAATTTAAAATTTGAATTTCAAATAAAGATTTAAAATTCAAAATTTGAAATTCGAATTAAAATTTAAATTTGAACATGGGTTTTGGGGCATGGATTAGCGCAATCAGATTAGTTGATTAGGTTAGACCTAATGTTTGAATTGAATTGGAATCAATAGTTGTATTAGACTAAATTTATTTTTCTAATTTGATCAAACTCAATAGTTTTGTTGATCATGTCCAAACACTTCAATTGGATCTGATTGTGGCTCAGTGGTCGAGCCTGAGTTCTTAATGACTATCTAAATCAACTTGACATACCATTTGGTGTCTAAGGCAAGTTGGATCTACGGTTATTAATTGGGGCTACCTCTTTCCTGGCCAACTCTGTTGGTGTCTAGGAAAGACGGTTAATGGCGGAACCCTCCCGTGATCTCTCTTACCTGGCCAATGTGGTCGTTCAAGCTTTGATTTAGATATCTTGAGACTTGGTACTCACCCATGTCAATAAGGAAATCAGTATGACTGATTTAGATGTCCATAGACCAATGATATTCTATGTCCTCTATATGACTCTGTGCAGTCAGTGGGAGGATATAGAATTATCAGTCTCTCTAAAATCCTCTAAATTATTAGGTCCTTAAAATGATATAGTTATATAGATAACTAGGTCGTAGCCTCCCATTAAAATGGATGATAATTGGTCCAGTATTCCAGTTGGACATGCAGGACGCTTCCGTCTGGTGTTCATCTGAATATTGGAATTATCCTTCATTATATGGTAGCTCTTTGAGCTATCTGATTGTGATTAGGTTGGCCGAGCTTTCCTCGGGCCTGATCATACATTAGGTAGTGTCATCGAGTTAGTTCATTAATGGTTGGATCTGACCAGGATTTTCAGTGGAGGCCTCCGCCTACTGATTACCACCTGGGGCAAAATAAAATACTAGAAATTATTTAGAGAAATAATTGGTAATGTACCTACCCTTAGATGCATATGGGTTGGCCGAGCTTTCCTCGGGCCTGTATACAGTCCATGTGGATTCTAGTACCCGCTAAGGAATTAAAGTAATTCCTCGAATTAAAGGTAGAGGCTATTAATTCGATTAAAATAGTGGGAGAAAACTTTAGACTAAAGTCCAAGTCTTTAGGATTAAATAAATCATATACTGATTAGTTGGGTTTTTCCTTTATTTTTCAGATATGGCTAACTCATTGTCCCTCCGAACACTATTAGACAATGATAAGCTTAATGGACCTAACTTCGATAGCTGGTATCGAAAGATGAAAATAGTATTGGAGCATGAGCGGATCCTGTATGTGATATCGGATCCTGCACCTGAGGAACCTGCAGCCAATGCACCACGTGCAATCAGAGACGCTTATCAGAAGTGGCTCAACGATCGCACTACAGTGCGTTGCATCATGAGGGCCTCGATGAATGACGAGTTTAGTCGTAAATTCGAGGAAGCGCAGCCAGTGGAAATCCTTCAAATGTTGAAGGAGTCTTTCGGTACACCTGATGATGTTGAACGACATAAGACCTCCTGCGCTATATTCAATGCCCGCATGAGGGAAGGGGCATCGGTCACCGATCATGTATTGTACATGGTCGAACAAATTGATCGCCTAAGTAAACTTGGCTTTCCTTTGCATGAGCAATTGGGCAAGGATGCCATTTTGAATTCACTTCCTAAGTCCTACCTGACCTTCCTTAGTCATTATAGAATGACTAAACCTGAAGTATCCTATCATGGTTTGCTAGGATTACTGCAGACCTATGAGAAGGATCACCAACTCAAAAAGGAGTCGGTGAATGTGGTAGGTGGGACTTCTGCAGGACTTTCTTCCTTTAAGAAAGGAAAGAAGAAGAAGGTGCAGAAAGCTCGTGCTGGGGTCTCTAAGCCCAGCCAGACTAAGAAGCGTAAAGCCGATAAGAGCAATGCAGAGTGCTTCTTCTGTAAGAAGATGGGTCATTGGAAGCGGAACTGTCCGGCTTACATAGCGTCCCTTGATCCAAACAGGCCTAAGAAGAAAAAGCAGCAAACAGTTGCTACACAAGGTAATTATATGATAACACCTTGTAATTTTTCAATTTATGATTCTACCACTTGGGTATTGGATACCGGAAGTCCAATTAATATTTGCAATTCGTTGCAGGGACTTCAAGTTAGTAGAAGATTCAAGAATGACGAGAGATTCCTGAACGTTGGAGATGGAAGATCAGTTCCAGTCCTAGCTTTAGGAGTCATTCAGCTTGTTTTTGAATCTAGAGTAGTCATATTAGATGATTGTCATTATTGTCCAACATTTTTAATGAATGTCATCTCTGTAGGCCTTTTGGCCAAAAATGGTTATTGTTTATCAATAAAAGAAAATTTTTGTGATATCATTTTGAATGGTATTAAAATTTTTCGTGGACAATTGAAATATGGCATTTATACTCTATCACTGCCTGTGAATGTAATGTACACCTCTAATAAACGCCCTAAGTTAGATAATGTCAATGAAGCCTATTTATGGCATTGCCGGTTAGGTCGCATAAATAAAAACAGGATAAACAGGTTAGCCCAACAGGGCATTTTAGAAATCAATGATTGTGAATCATTGCCAACTTATGAATCCTGTCTTCTGGGTAAAATGACCAAGTCACCTTTTTCTGGAAAGGGTGAACGAGCCAGTGATGTTCTTGGCCTCATACATACTGATGTATGTGGACCTATGAACGTAAGTGCCAAAGGTGATTATGCCTACTTCATAACCTTCACAGATGACCTATCCAGGTATGGGTATGTCTATCTGATGAAGCATAAGTCGGAATCATTTGAAATGTTCAAACGATTTCGTAATGAAGTAGAAAAACAGACTGGAAAGAGTATTAAGATCCTTCGGTCAGACCGAGGAGGAGAATACCTTTCCGGTGATTTCTTGACTTATCTAGAGGAGAATGGGATTCTCTCACAATGGACCCCTCCAGGAACACCTCAGCATAATGGTGTATCCGAAAGGAGGAATCGAACTCTGTTAGACATGGTTCGATCCATGATGGGGTTTACTAGTCTGCCTCTATCTTTTTGGGGTTATGCTTTAGAGTCTGCGTGTATAATACTAAATAAGGTTCCAAGTAAGTCTGTTGAGAAGACTCCATATGAGATATGGACTGGGCGTAAGCCGACACTTTCATACCTTAGGGTTTGGGGATGTCCGGCTTATGTTAAACGTTCTCAAACTGACAAACTTGGTCCTAGGTCCGATAAGTGTTATTTTGTAGGGTACCCCAAGCAAACTAGGGGTTATTACTTTTACCTTCCTAATGAACAGAAGGTGTTCGTAGGACTTAAGGCAACATTTTTGGAAAAGGAATTCCTTGGTGAAGGAATTGTTGCCTCTAAGGTTGAACTTAGTGAAGTTCAGCAGGTGGAAGATTTAACACAATCTACTGAACCCACAGAATCGGTTTTGATTAGATCAAACCCGGAGCCCAATGTAGAAGCACCATTAAGGCGATCCGGTAGAGTGCCGCGTCAAGTGGATAGATACTACGGTTTCTTGGTCCATGACACGGATCCTATTGAGATCGATGAGAACAATGAGGATCCGATCACCTATATGGATGCTATGCAGAGGTCTGACTCCGAGTTGTGGCTTAATGCCATGAAATCCGAAATGGAGTCCATGGAAATCAATAGTGTATGGACACTAGTTGATCCACCCAAAGGGATAAAACCCATAGGGTGCAAATGGATCTTCAAAAGAAAGAGAGGCGCAGACGGAAAGGTGGAGACCTATAAAGCCCGTCTGGTTGCCAAGGGGTATCGTCATCGTTATGGTATCGATTATGACGAGACTTTTTCCCCTGTGGCAATGCTAAAATCTATTCGGATCATGCTAGCTATAGCAGCATATATGGATTATGAAATCTGGCAAATGGATGTGAAAACAGCTTTTCTAAATGGAGAGCTAGAAGAAGAGGTGTATATGATACAACCTGAGGGTTTCATATCCACAGACGAGTCCAAAGTATGCAAGCTACAAAAGTCCATTTATGGACTTAAGCAAGCTTCTCGAAGTTGGAACATACGTTTCGATAAAACTATCAAAACGTATGGCTTCGTTAAGAACGAAGAAGAACCTTGTGTTTACAAGTGGGTTAACGGTTCAGTGATCACATTCCTTGTCTTATATGTGGATGACATTCTCTTAATTGGGAATGACATTCCTGCATTACAAAATGTGAAACTCTGGCTGTCATCACAGTTCTCCATGAAGGATCTGGGAGAAGCATCCTACATCCTAGGGATGAAAATCTATAGAGATAGATCTAAGAGGTTGCTTGGATTATTCCAATCCACGTACATCGACACTATGTTGAAACGGTTCAACATGGAGAATTCCAAGAAGGGCTATCTTCCGATAGGCCAAGGAATTTCTCTCTCTAAGAAAGATTGTCCGACAACTTCCGAAGAGAGAGAGCGTATGAGTAGAATCCCATATGCTTCTGCAGTAGGTTCTATTATGTACGCCATGACATGTACAAGACCGGATGTTGCTTACTCACTAGCAGTAGCAAGTAGGTATCAGTCTGATCCGGGTGAGAACCATTGGAAGGTGGTGAAAACCATCCTTAAGTATTTAAGAAATACTAAGGACCAATGGTTAATCTATGGAGAATCTGACTTAAAACTTGTGGGATTTACAGACTCTAGTTTTCAGTCAGACCATGATGACAGTAAGAGTATGTCAGGATTTGTGTTTACCCTGAATGGAGGAGCAGTCTGCTGGAAAAGTTCCAAGCAGCATTCAGTAGCCGATTCCGTATGTGAAGCAGAGTATGTTGCTGCATCAGATGCGGCAAAGGAAGCTGTTTGGATCAAGAAGTTTGTAAATCAACTTGGTGTTGCTCCCTCAATCAATGGTCCAGTTCTTTTGTATTGTGACAATACTGGAGCCATTGCACAAGCAAAGGAGCCAAAGTCCCACCATAGAACCAAGCACATTCTGCGTCGCTACCACCTTGTACGAGAGATCGTGGAACGAGGTGACGTCAATCTTCAAAAGATCGATGGAAAGGAGAACCTAGCTGACCCATTCACTAAAGCCCTTTCTGTAAAGGAGTTCGATTATCACAAACCGAAGATGGGTATTAGATACTGTACAAATTGGCTTTAGTTCAAGTGGGAGTTGTTGGGAATTGTGTCCCAAAGCCAATTTTTTAATTGTAAGAAATTGAATTATGTATATGTTTTATTAAAATGAATAAAAATTTATTCTGGCAATTTTCTATTCATCACAAGTGTTGCATCTTCAAATTGAACTCCTGTGTATTGTGATGAAGTCCTTAGGACTAATTTAGTGGATAAAAGAGGTTTTATCATTTAGTCCTTAAACCAGTTCGCGACCAAATGACGAGCTGTCAATTGGACGATAGCTATGTCAAGTATAGGTCGTTGTGTGCCATTTAGTTGGTTGTCCTCTTAAACCAAGGAGTGTGGAGACACTGTATGGCATACAGGTGAGATGTAGGAGTACATCGTCACTGAATAGTGACTCACCTGCGTAGCACTCCACTGTCGGGAGTTAGCTCGTAAAACGTATGGGCATAAGTACCCCTTAGACCTGAGACTGTCACGGTGACTTGCAAGCAACTCACTATACTTAGGCACTGGATGACCTGAATTTCTAATTCAGGGATCGGAAGGATGCTGGGTGCAGTCAAGTACTCGCGAAGTCTGTGTATGAGTCAAGATGGGATTGACCGCTCCAGATTTTAGGAGTTGATGTCTCACTGTATTTCAATTCAGTAAAACCTTGGCCAGGGTAAACCAAGTGATAGGTCACTTGATTTGATTATTTGAAATACACTATGGATGACCGGACCCAGAGGTCGACAGTCCTCTCTGAGGTCTTCTTGAGCATCGAAGGTCATAGGGATGAATTAGGCAACAACCATACGTCTAGGTTCTTGAATGTTGCTTTGCATATTCGACCTATCCGGACGTCGGGTATCATTGCTAGATGGTCACCTCGATTAGTGTATGGAGTAGTCCATGTACTACCGGCTTAGTGTTCGAACCTATCGGAGTCACGCACATAAGTCAAGTTAAGTAGGAAGGACTTGATCCAATTTAATTGAGAATTAAATTGTGGATCATTTGAGATTTGATTTTGTCTACGTTCAGCTAGCACTGAACTTGAGGTACATACTGAATTTCATGGATGTGTATTTAATTATGTCTGTATTCTGGCTTAATCAAGTTTCAATTAATGTAATTGAAATTGATTTGGACTCATTTGTTGAGTTTGTTTTTGAATTGGATTCAAATGAATGTAATTGGGCTTCATGATGATTTTATTAGAATTTATTCCATATTTATTCTAGTCCAAGTGTGACTTGGATTGATCCGAAAATTGAACTAATTGGAGTTCACATGAATCAGATTCATGTGGAATTTTTCCGGATCCAAAATCTTTCAAATTGGTCTTCAATTTGGTTTAGAACCAATGATGGACCCAAGCCCATTTGATTCAGCCCATTTGAATTAACCCATTTACAAGTTTGCCCCTCTATTTAATTGACTCTTTCCTGTGTTTCTTCTTCGGTCCACATCAGCCGTGAACCACTTTTTCTGCTGAATCGTTCTCCCGTGAACCACGTTTTTTCCCTTCTTCGAAACACTTCAATTGACCGCTCGATCTTCCTCATCCTGCAACCATTTGAAGATCCGAAGAGACGTGTCTCTTCGGTTTTGAAACCTCTTTAACATAGGACTGATTTAATTGAAATCAAACGGTTCAAAAAATTCAATAAAATCATGAAACGTTTGGCGTTCACTCTTCCCTTTTGCCGTTTTCTCTTCCCTGGTTCAGCCTTTTCTTTGCCTATAAATAGGCTGGGGTTCTCTTCATTCTTTGCTAGAGATTTGATCTGGGGAGAGGGGAGATTCGTGATCTTTTGAGTAGCTTGAAAGGAGAGGAAAAGGAAACGGGAAGAAAGAGGAAAAGGAAACGGGAAAAAAAAAAAGGAAGAAAGAATTTTTGAAATTCTTTTCTTCCAGGGGCTTATTTGCAAAAGGGTTTTTGCACTATACAGACATCATCCTACCTTCCTGCATTTCTTGGCGTGCGTGTGAAGTAGAGGGTCCGTACATCTGGGCCTTGCATAGCACCAGATTCATCAGTACCAGATCCGGCACCAGATCCAGTTCCAGATCCAGTTTCCGATCCAGTACCAGATCTAGCATCTAATCCAGTATCTGATCCAGCACTTGGCCCTGTACCAGATTCTGTTCCTGAGTACCTTGACCATCTTCCGCTGCGGGATCGAGGTATGGTAAACATAATATAGTTATGTTATTTATTTATACCTGTTTTAAATAAATAGATAAAATTTTAAAACTGATTTTCTGACCTGGCATCCGATTTTATCGGATTTTGCGGGATATTTTCCCTTCAGTAGTGTGACTGGTCCTTTGACCTGCGGTGCTTCGGCTACTCACAGTGAGGTTATTGTAGTTTAACTGCACACATACATGGTCTCTAGCCATATGGGTCCATGCAGTGTAGATTGGCTGCAATAAGTTCACTGTAGGAGTAGGGTATGCACCTATAAGGAATCTATCGACCCTGATAGATAAGGAGAGATCCTATGTGATTTATAAGACTGAGTTCGTAAGACCTCGGCCGGGGCAGTATGCATAGTGGAGAAAGAGTTTTCCACTCTCGAACTTAAGTCGAATAAATCTTCATATATGACAGACGATGGGGTTTGACGAGTTGTCCATGACCTCCGTCTTGTAGGGATCCACGATAGTAGGACTGTATCACATGATAACTGCACCTAGAGGTTCATCATTCTATTCTACTGGGTAGCCACTACATGCTGCTAGGTGTCACTGGTGGATGGTGGGACTCACAGGGATTATCTCGATGATCGATAAACCCTAATGAGTAGAGTTGGAATCGTTCCAATCCATTGAAAGGAGTTTTCAATGATATTATGATAGAGATTGTTGCTGGTGGTCCAAACCGAGAACGATTGGCACAGCGGTGTGAACGGGGTTCCCTTTGAGTTGCTTTGGTTGCGCTCCGCCCTCCGCCGTGAAACCTGCAAGCAAGCCTCGCACCACCACCGAGGTAGTGGGGGCCCTCCGACGATCAAGTCAGAGGAGATCGAAGGAGAAGGAGAAAGAGAAGGTAGCAGGTGAGATGTGTTGGGAACCCGCCCATGCCGCTGATATTTCAAAAATTTTTCAGATGGCAGCGGAATCGGCATGCACGGGTTCGACGTTCATCGCATGAACGCTTGTTTCGAGACCTTTCGTAATTAGGTAAGAATTAAAACTTTTAAAACTATTAGGAAGATCAAATCTTCACCTTGCGCGGGTAGATGATCACCGCAAATCTGAATTCGTGGTTTTGGAAGAGGGTTCGCTTGAAGCCGTTCAAACGTCCGGCCTCTACGGGTATCCACACGAAGCAGAGGACCGATCCAATCGCTCTAATCTCCCCGGGGTGCTAGCTCCCTTGCAGAGATATGTTTTGATGGATGAAATTCTTTCTCCTTGCAGCAAACAACACCTTGATTGCTCTCTCTTGAGGAAGAAGAATAGGAGAAAGAAGGATCAAAAGAAGCACGCTTGCTGCCTTTTGATTTGGTGGAAGAATGATGAATGAAAGATGCCAACACCACTCCCTTATTTTTGTTTTCCCTTGCGGCTGAAAGACAAGGAGGGAGAGAGAGGTTGCTTGCAGCTTCCAAGAGGGAGTTAATGCTCCTTTACGGCTGGGAGAGGGGAAAAAAATAATCACCTAGGGCGTACCCCCTAGGTCTCCTTTTATAAAACCGTGTGGAGCTCCTTTTAGGAAAGGGGAGGGGCCCTCTTATTTCTCACGCCGAGAGTTAAGGGCCCCCCTCCTTTTTCTTTAGCCGAGAGCCAAGGGAGGGGCGTACGCCCCTCCCCTATTTTCCTATTTTCCCTCTTATCTCATACCCCCCATTTAATCATATTAAGTAAGGGGGATGTAGCCACATGGATGGGAACCCAATCCTTTTCTAAAGAGGATTAGGTGAACCCAATCTATCTTTCATTCAAAATCCCAATCTAATTAGGATTTAATTGAATCATGACTCAATTGAACTCTTCAATCCTAATCCAATTAGGAGTCATGTTGATTCATTAGATTATTAATTAATTTAGACTTAAGGAATCCTAATCCAATTAGGATTTTAGTCCTAATCCAATTAGGATTCTATTTGAATCCGAAGTCCTAATCCAATTAGGATTTCTAGGAATCCTACTCCAAGTAGGAATCCGATTTTGATTCAAAATTTCTAATCTTATTAGGATTGTAGGAATCCTATTCCAAGTAGGAATCCTAGTCCTACTCCAACTAGGATTCCTAGTCCTAATCCAATTAGGACTCTAGGGATCCTACCCGAAGTAGGACTCTTGTTTCAAGTCCAATTATTTAATCCCCTTTGTTCCTTCTTCAACTTCTTATCAATCAAATTGATTACTCGTGATTCATAATCACTTTTCAACCATCGGATCGGTCAATACTTCTAGTGTGTGTGACCCCATAGGTTCTATTCTGACTGGTAGTGAGATATATTGTGATCTCTATCACTATATCATTGAAAACTCCTTTCAATGGATTGGAACGATTCCAACTCAACTCATTAGGGTTTATCGATCATCAAGATAATCCCTATGAGTCCCACCATCCACCAGTGACACCTAGCAGCATGTAGTGGCTACCCAGTAGAATAGAAAGATGAACCTCTAGGTACAGTTAACGTGTGATACAGTCCTACTATCGTGGATCCCTACAGGACGGAGGTCATGGACAACTCGTCAAACCCCATCGTCTGTCATATGTCAAGATTTATTCGACTCGAGTTCGATAGTGAAAAACTCTTTCTCCACTGTGTATACTGCCCCGGCCGAGGTCTTACGAACTCAGTTTTATAAATCACATAGGATCTCTCCTTATCTATCAAGGTCGATAGATTCCATATAGGTGCATACCCTACTCCTACAGTGAACTTACTGCAGCCAATCTACACTGCATGGACCCATATGGCTAGAGACCATGTATGTGTGCAGTCAAACTACAATAACCTCACTGTGAGTAGCCGAAGCACCGCAGGTCAAAGGACCAGTCACACTACTGCAACATCAAGCAAGTCACTGACGAGTGGATAGACATCCAAGTGACTTCTTGTATTGGTCACGCTCAGTACCCTTGTTCTCTAACAAGCACCTGCACTATTACTTCAGTGTCCCTACACTGTGGACTCAAGTCTCGTCCATCCAGAAGAAAAGTGATCTGTGCACTGATCGGATCGATCACCGTCCTCGTGATGATCCATTGATCAGGAGCATTTAGAAATTAATCACCAATGATACATGGCTCAAATTCTCAACTCTTGAGAATATGTATCATCATCTTATTAATTTCTTGGACGATTCATAGACACATAAATAATATGAATGAAAAGATGCCTTTTATTTATTCAATAATAAATAGTCAAGTACAAAATTATGTCCCTAGAATCAACAATGTGTCAGCCAAATTGGCTTCTAGGGCATACATCTAACAATCTCCCACTAGCACTAAAGCCAATTGGTCATATATCTTAGGCCCATCTTCTCAAGGTGGGCTTCAGTCTTTTGCTGACTCAGCTGCTTAGTGAAAGGGTCTGCCACGTTATCCGCGGAGTCTACTCTCTGCACCTCTACATATTTCTTCTCCACATAGTCGCGTATGAGGTGAAAGCGCCGCTCTATATGCTTAGACTTCTGATGAGACCTTGGCTCCTTAGCAAGGGCTATGGCGCCATTGTTATCGCAGTAGAGTGTTATGGCATCTGATGTCATCACATCCAGCTCTGCAATGAATTTCTTGAACCAGAAGCCTTCCTTAGCAGCTTCAGAGGCGGCGATGTATTCGGCTTCTATAGTCGAATCAGCAATGATCGGTTGTTTAGAACTCTTCCAATTCACCGTACCACCATTGCACAAGAACACGTATCCAGATGTTGACTTCCTGTCATCGACATCAGTCATGAAGTCTGAATCTGTGTACCCTTCTACCTTTAACTCTGATGATCCTCCAAAAATCAAGAATAAATCTTTAGTTCTTCTCAAGTACTTAAGAATATTCTTCACAGCTGTCCAGTGTTCTTCACCTGGATTCGACTGATATCTGCTTGTGACACTCACAGCAAGAGCTATATCAGGTCGTGTACATAGCATGGCATACATGAGGCTTCCTATTGCCGATGCATAAGGAATCTTGCTCATGCGTTGAATCTCCTCAGGTGTGTTGGGGCACATCTTCTTGGAGAGATGAATTCCATGCCTTAGGGGTAAGAGACCCCTCTTGGAGTTTTCCATGCTGAACCTCTTCAGCACCTCCTCTATGTACATTTTCTGTGACAGGCCAAGCATCCTTTTAGATCTATCTCTATAGACCTTTATTCCCAAAATATAGGATGCTTCCCCAAGGTCTTTCATGGAGAATTCTTTTGACAACCAGACCTTGACCGAGGTTAGCATGGGAATATCATTCCCAATCAGGAGAATGTCATCTACGTACAGTACGAGAAAAACGACAGCACTCCCACTAACCTTTTTATAAACACATGGTTCCTCCTCGTTTTTGATGAAATCAAACGTTTTGATTGCATCATCGAAACGAGTGTTCCAACTCCGAGAGGCTTGCTTTAGTCCATAGATGGATCTTTGCAGCTTGCAGACCTTGTGATCTCCATCACTGGAAGTGAAACCCAAAGGCTGTTTCATATAGATATCTTCATCAAGATATCCATTCAGAAAAGCAGTTTTCACATCCATCTGCCAGATTTCATAATCATGAAATGCTGCAATGGCAAGCAATGTTCGGATGGATTTTAGCATGGCTACCGGTGAAAAGGTCTCCTGATAGTCAATGCCTTCGCGCTGACTATACCCTTTCGCCACAAGCCTTGCCTTATAGGTCTCTACCTCTCCATCCGAACCTATCTTCCTTTTGTAGATCCATTTGCATCCAATAGGTACAATACCTTCTGGTGGATCTACTAAGGTCCAGACTTGGTTGGAATGCATGGAGTCTATCTCTGACTTCATAGCTTCCAGCCATTTCTCGGAATCGATATCAGATATCGCCTCGTTGTAGGTTTTGGGATCCTGTATGTGATCCCTATCTCCCACTAGGAACATTTTCTCAGTATCCTCTTCAAGTATACCTAAGTATCTATCGGGAGGATGGGAGACTCTACTAGATCTACGAGGTGGTTGAGGGACATCGTGTACTGGCTCCTTATGAATAGGTTCTATAGGATCCATGACTCGTTGCTTTTCAGAGACTTTCTCTTCAAGCTCAATTTTCCTCCCACTGCCTCTATCAAGGATAAACTGATTTTCCAAGAAGATGGCATGACGGCTCACAAACACATTGTGATCCTCTGAGACGTAAAAATTGTATCCTAATGACTCTTTAGGATATCCTATAAAACGAGCACTTATGGTCCTAGCCTCTAACTTGTCCGCCTGTAGTCGCTTGACGTGGGCCGGACATCCCCAAATCTTGAGATGACCCAGACTTGGTTTTTTACCATGCCATATCTCATACGGTGTGGTAGGAACGGATTTAGAGGGAACTCTATTCAATAAATAAATCGCTGTGAGTAAGGCATCTCCCCAAAGGAACATAGGTAAATCAGTGAAGCTCATCATGGACCTGACCATATCCAATAGGGTCCGATTTCTCCTCTCTGACACCCCGTTGAGTTGAGGTGTTCCCGGAGGTGTCCATTGTGAGACTATGCCGTTTTCTTTGAGATAGTCCCGGAATTCCCCACTAAGGTATTCTCCTCCTCGATCTGATCGAAGAGCCTTAAGAGGTTTTCCAGTTTGTTTTTCTACTTCATTCTTGAACTCTTTGAACTTTTCAAAGGATTCAGACTTGTGTCTCATAAGATACACATACCCATACCGTGAATAATCATCGGTAAAGGTAATGAAGTAAGAATAACGTCCCCTGGCTAGCACATCGAATGGGCCACATACATCTGTATGTACTAGGGTAAGTATTTCAGTGGTCCTCTCCCCATGTCCTACAAAGGGTAGTCTGGCCATCTTTCCTTGAAGACAGGACTCGCAAACTGGATATGACTCGGAAGTCAATGAGCCTAAGAGCCCATCTTTATCCATTTTGTTCATTCTATCTTCTCCAATATGGCCAAGTCTGAGGTGCCACAAATATCTTTGGTTTATCTCATCTCTGGATCTTTTGGATCCTTTGGCACTCACATCTTGCTCGGTAACATTTACAGATACATCCATATGTAAATGATAGAGACTGTCAATCATAAAACCACGTGCTACTATTTTATTTCTTAAATAAATAGAACAGCAGTCTTTGTCAAATGTAAAAACATGACCTTCCTGTGCTAGACATGAAACAGAAATCAAATTTCTGCTAGCAACAGGTACATAATAGCAGTCTCTAAGTATTAAACTAAATCCAGACGGTAGTCGCAGATGGTAGGTGCCCACAGCCACAGCAGTAACTTTTGCCCCGTTGCCAACCCGAAGGGTTACCGCACCTTCCGCCAGCCTTCTACTTTCCTTTAGACCCTGCATGGTAGTGCACAAATGAGCACTAGAACCAGAATCTATAACCCAACTAGAAGTAGAAGAAACCGTTAGATTAGTTTCAATTATGAGCAAGTCTATACCTTCTGAAGGTGTGTCACCTTTCTTGTTCTTTAGGCTCTCGAGGTATGAAGGACAGTTTCTCTTCCAGTGGCCTTCGACATTGCAGTGGAAACATTTTCCTTTGTCGTTAGCCTTTTTCTTTTGAACTTCCTTCTTTGGCTTCTTGTCTTTCTTCTGCTTCTTAGCAGGCTTCTTTTTCTTCCAAGTAGACTTTCTCTTGGAACCAGAAGTCAACTCAGCAGCAAGGACATTGCCCCTTGAACCTTTCAAGGCTCCCTCAGCAGTTACCAACATGTTGATTAGTTCAGTCTTAGTGCATTCAATCTTATTCATGTGGTAGTTTACTATAAACTGACCAAATGAATCAGGAAGTGACTGTAGGATCAAATCCACTTGTAATTCCTTGTGCATGTCCATACCGAGCTTCTCAAGCTCCTCTAGGTCCTTGATCATGGTCAGACCGTGATCATGAACAGACTGCCCTTCGCGCATCTTCGCTTTGAAAAGCCTCTTGGACACTTCAAAACGAGCTGTGCGACTCTGCTCACCATACAACTCTTGTAGGTGTGCCAGTATGTCCCTAGCAGTCTTTATATTTTCATGCTGGCATTGGAGTTCATTAGACATAGATGCCATCATATAGCATTTTACTCTAATGTCATCGTCCAACCACTTTTTATGCATCTCACGCTGAACATCAGTGGGACGTGCTGGTAATGTGGGGATATCTGAATCGAGTATATAGCCTATCTTCTCACAGTCCAAAACTATTTTGAGATTTCTAAGCCAGTCCTTGTAATTGGTTCCGGTCAGTCGGTTGGTCTCAAGAATACGGGTCAAAGGGTTTGAAGCCGACATTGTATCTGCAGAGAGTAAAGATTCTAGTTAGACTTTTGTACTTGATCCTAATCTGTCTTAAGGTCTTTTAGAACAAATGTGACTCCCACTATTTTCTCGAATTCCTCACACTCCCCTGGTAGGAAAACGGAAATCCCACACGACTAGGGTTTCTAGTGGGTACTGCGGTCCCACCAATTTACATGCCACCTCACCTAACAGTTATTGGTGACACATAGATGGATGAGTGTACAACTCTTGTACAATGCTTCTCAAGCATGTTGCAGTGCAACTTGGTCTCTAAGCCATGAAGACCTCACCTAACAGTTATTGGTCCCATTTCTTAGTTAAGTCAGACCCACTGTATAACCGTAGGAATAAAGTCGTCATTGGGTCCTCACCTAACAGTTATTGGTGCCCAACCCCACCTTTACCCTACAACATCTCATGTCTATAGAGAGGTCCAGCCCCCCAATGCAACTTGACCACTGTATCCAGCCGAGACAAGTCACCATCAGAAAGGCCTTAGCAGCTCTACTACAGTGGAAGACCTATTGACTTAATATTGGTTAATCAGGTCTTAGTGTTTGCAACTTGAGCCTTTCATAAGAGGTAATCGAACAATTGGCCAGGTAAGCAGGTGGGAGGCTCCCCTTACTCAGAGAGTAAGGTCCTAATTAAGTAACCACATTTCATGCTTTCCTAGACACCAATTAGATCAATTAATCTAATATGACTTGCTCATGTCGGTTCACTCTCGACTTGATTGAGGAGGTTTTGATTTAGGTCTCAATTGGGTTTGCTACATCACATGTAGACCTATCTACCCGACTCTCATTCACATCACATGCAAACGGCGCATTGCAGGCAGTTATAATCGCGGCAATAATTAAAGCTAAACTTTAACTAGGTGATGATCATGGATTCTAATTAGGTCGTATTACAAGCACATGCACATCAATCGATCAAGTGGTCTTCAACTCTTGAATTGGATCCAAGCTTCCTTGATTCGATCCTTGATCAACTCTTGATCCCATCGCCATCAACCGCTTAGACCCCTGTTCATCTCATGCATCGTCTTCGACTTGATCGTTGATGTACATCACATCACAGAAATACAACCAGATGTAAAATAAAAATAAAAATAATTTACATCTCCTTTTAGGAGGCACGCAGGCCTCTCAAAACATCAAATAAGATGCATGCAAGCATCTGAAAAATTACATGACATCGCAGATCACATCGCAGGTCATTACATTTGATACTAAAAGGGGTTGAATCCTATGATCATCACCGTATGCTACAATTATAATTTCAGATCTGAAAACTAACTGATTATATCATGACATAGGTCGCTGATCATGCTAATCATGATTCTAAACTTTGTAATCCCATTAACAATGCAATTAGAATCATCTTTTTATCACATAAAAATCAGCATGTAAAAATCAGCACCCCTGAAAAAATCTGCATGCAGAATTTTTCAGCATGCATGATCATTTAATTTTCAGATCTAATATGCCTTTAGATATTTAATTCTTACCTTAATCTACGAAGCCTAGGCTCTGATACCACTGTTGGGAACCCGCCCATGCCGCTGATATTTCAAAAATTTTTCAGATGGCAGCGGAATCGGCATGCACGGGTTCGACGTTCATCGCATGAACGCTTGTTTCGAGACCTTTCGTAATTAGGTAAGAATTAAAACTTTTAAAACTATTAGGAAGATCAAATCTTCACCTTGCGCGGGTAGATGATCACCGCAAATCTGAATTCGTGGTTTTGGAAGAGGGTTCGCTTGAAGCCGTTCAAACGTCCGGCCTCTACGGGTATCCACACGAAGCAGAGGACCGATCCAATCGCTCTAATCTCCCCGGGGTGCTAGCTCCCTTGCAGAGATATGTTTTGATGGATGAAATTCTTTCTCCTTGCAGCAAACAACACCTTGATTGCTCTCTCTTGAGGAAGAAGAATAGGAGAAAGAAGGATCAAAAGAAGCACGCTTGCTGCCTTTTGATTTGGTGGAAGAATGATGAATGAAAGATGCCAACACCACTCCCTTATTTTTGTTTTCCCTTGCGGCTGAAAGACAAGGAGGGAGAGAGAGGTTGCTTGCAGCTTCCAAGAGGGAGTTAATGCTCCTTTACGGCTGGGAGAGGGGAAAAAAATAATCACCTAGGGCGTACCCCCTAGGTCTCCTTTTATAAAACCGTGTGGAGCTCCTTTTAGGAAAGGGGAGGGGCCCTCTTATTTCTCACGCCGAGAGTTAAGGGCCCCCCTCCTTTTTCTTTAGCCGAGAGCCAAGGGAGGGGCGTACGCCCCTCCCCTATTTTCCTATTTTCCCTCTTATCTCATACCCCCCATTTAATCATATTAAGTAAGGGGGATGTAGCCACATGGATGGGAACCCAATCCTTTTCTAAAGAGGATTAGGTGAACCCAATCTATCTTTCATTCAAAATCCCAATCTAATTAGGATTTAATTGAATCATGACTCAATTGAACTCTTCAATCCTAATCCAATTAGGAGTCATGTTGATTCATTAGATTATTAATTAATTTAGACTTAAGGAATCCTAATCCAATTAGGATTTTAGTCCTAATCCAATTAGGATTCTATTTGAATCCGAAGTCCTAATCCAATTAGGATTTCTAGGAATCCTACTCCAAGTAGGAATCCGATTTTGATTCAAAATTTCTAATCTTATTAGGATTGTAGGAATCCTATTCCAAGTAGGAATCCTAGTCCTACTCCAACTAGGATTCCTAGTCCTAATCCAATTAGGACTCTAGGGATCCTACCCGAAGTAGGACTCTTGTTTCAAGTCCAATTATTTAATCCCCTTTGTTCCTTCTTCAACTTCTTATCAATCAAATTGATTACTCGTGATTCATAATCACTTTTCAACCATCGGATCGGTCAATACTTCTAGTGTGTGTGACCCCATAGGTTCTATTCTGACTGGTAGTGAGATATATTGTGATCTCTATCACTATATCATTGAAAACTCCTTTCAATGGATTGGAACGATTCCAACTCAACTCATTAGGGTTTATCGATCATCAAGATAATCCCTATGAGTCCCACCATCCACCAGTGACACCTAGCAGCATGTAGTGGCTACCCAGTAGAATAGAAAGATGAACCTCTAGGTACAGTTAACGTGTGATACAGTCCTACTATCGTGGATCCCTACAGGACGGAGGTCATGGACAACTCGTCAAACCCCATCGTCTGTCATATGTCAAGATTTATTCGACTCGAGTTCGATAGTGAAAAACTCTTTCTCCACTGTGTATACTGCCCCGGCCGAGGTCTTACGAACTCAGTTTTATAAATCACATAGGATCTCTCCTTATCTATCAAGGTCGATAGATTCCATATAGGTGCATACCCTACTCCTACAGTGAACTTACTGCAGCCAATCTACACTGCATGGACCCATATGGCTAGAGACCATGTATGTGTGCAGTCAAACTACAATAACCTCACTGTGAGTAGCCGAAGCACCGCAGGTCAAAGGACCAGTCACACTACTGCAACATCAAGCAAGTCACTGACGAGTGGATAGACATCCAAGTGACTTCTTGTATTGGTCACGCTCAGTACCCTTGTTCTCTAACAAGCACCTGCACTATTACTTCAGTGTCCCTACACTGTGGACTCAAGTCTCGTCCATCCAGAAGAAAAGTGATCTGTGCACTGATCGGATCGATCACCGTCCTCGTGATGATCCATTGATCAGGAGCATTTAGAAATTAATCACCAATGATACATGGCTCAAATTCTCAACTCTTGAGAATATGTATCATCATCTTATTAATTTCTTGGACGATTCATAGACACATAAATAATATGAATGAAAAGATGCCTTTTATTTATTCAATAATAAATAGTCAAGTACAAAATTATGTCCCTAGAATCAACAATGTGTCAGCCAAATTGGCTTCTAGGGCATACATCTAACAAGATGATACTCTGGAAGATATATCTTACCCTCCCCCTTCCCCCCCAGCCTCATATATATCACGCTGGGGGGTTTTTCCGGGGATTCGTCATCGTGTGGCACGATGGGGCTGCCACTGACATGGCCGTTACAGGGCGTCGTGGGGCAGCGCTGGGTACAGCCATGGCAGGGCATAGTGGAGCTCCGCTTTGTACGGCTGTTACAGGGGATCGTGGGGCAGCGCCGGATACGGCCGTTGCAGGGAGTAGTGGAGCAGGGGGCCGCGGCGTGCCTCAGAGGAACAGTCTGTTGTTGTCGAGAGATTGCCGACTCGGGGTCGGATTGCTGGATCAAGGGGCAGCCGACTCGGGGTCGGGCTGCGGAGCCGAAGATATCTGACCCGAGGTCGGATTGCTGGATCAAGGGGCAGCCGACTCGGGGTCGGGCTGCGGAGCCGAAGATATCCAACCCGAGGTCGGATTGCTGGATCAAGGGGCAGCCGTAGTCTTCCTGGGCGCGCGTGCCGGTCACGTGGGCATGGTGGCTAAGTTCCCCCATAACAGTAGCCCCCCACTCCCGAGCCTGGAACCAGGAGGGGAACGGGTGAAGGGAGTGATGCTTCGAGATTGCCGCCATCCCTCGGAAAGGCGCGCGCGCTCCGAGCTTCCCGCCTTCTTTATGGCGTACGGCAGTTGTCGCTGATCTGGCGGTCTGCGGATTTCGGCGGACATCCTTCCTTAATGGCGTTGATTCGCCTTTGGGGCGCGAACAAACTTTCGGCAGCCAGGCGTCCTCTGGCGTCACCGAGGCGTCACCTGCCTTTCCGCCTATTTAACCGGGGGCCCTCCCCCGTCCGCCTTTCTCTTCACAGGCATCTTCAAGTTTCTCCCTTGTGCCGCTGCCATTGGTTTGGGGATGCGACACAGATGTGAACCGATGCTCGATCCCGAACTCCTCGCAGAAATCACGGAAATGCTTGTTGTCGAACTGTCGACCATTATCCGAGATGAGGACTCGGGGTACCCCAAATCGGACAATGATGTTTTTCTTCACGAACTTCCGGACTTGCGCCTCCGTGATAGTGGCCAGCGGTTCTGCCTCCACCCACTTGGTGAAGTAGTCGATTGCAACAATCAAGAATTTCCGCTGGGCTGAAGCGACGGGGAATGGTCCAAGGATATCCATTCCCCACTGTGCGAAGGGCCAGGGTGCGGTGATTGGTGCCAAGGAGACAGAAGGGACTCTCTGGACGTTGGCGTGGCGCTGGCAGGCGTCGCATTTTCGTACATGATCCTTTGAGTCCTCCAACAAGGTAGGCCAATAATAGCCTTGCCTCATGATCTTATGCGCCAAGGACCTAGCCCCCAAGTGCGATCCGCAAACGCCCTCGTGGACTTCGCCGAGGACGTAAGCCGCCTCCGAGGGGCGGAGGCACCTTAAGAGGGGGGCGGTAAACGAGGCCCGATACAGCCTCCCTTCATAGAGTACGTAGTGGGCGGACTTCTTGACAAGTCGCCGAGCTTGATCTTCGTCTTCAGGGAGGATCCCTTCGGCGAGGTAGGCGACGAGCGGGTCCATCCAAGACGGCTCCGGATCAATCGCCATCACCGCTCTAGCCTCGCCGATGCTCGGGGCCTCCAGGGTCTCCAGGTAGATTGCCCTCGACAAGTTGTGCGCCTCTGCGCTCACCAAGCGGGACAACCTGTCGGCCCTAGCATTTTCGCTTCTGGGGACTTGCTGGATGTCGACACTGCCGAGATCGGGAATGAGTGCTTGCACCTTCCGGACGTAGTTCTGCATGGTCGGGCTCCGGGCCTCGAACTCCCCACGGACCTGCCCGACCACCAGCTGGGAGTCGGTGAAGACCTTCAAACGCCGGATGCCGAGCTCCCTGGTGAGTTTGAGTCCCGTGACTAGGGCCTCGTACTCCGCCTCGTTGTTGGTCACTGGAAATCCAAATCTCAAGGCATACTCGGCTATCACTCCATCAGGACTGGTAAGGACCAGCCCGGCTCCTCCACCCTCGGGGTTCGACGACCCATTGATGTGAAGCGTCCAGGTCGGGAGGTCGAGGCTGGGCATTTCCGGCGGTCTAGGTTCCGCCTCCTGCACCGTGCACTCAGTGAGGAAATCCGCGAGCACCTGGGCCTTGATGGCGGGTCGAGGCTGGTAGCGGATGTCGAACTCACCGAGTTCTATTGCCCACTTCACCAGCCGTCCCGCATTCCCGGGGTTGCTGAGGATCTGTCGTAGTGGTTGATCAGTTAAGAGGGTGACAGAATGGGCCTGGAAATAGGGGCGGAGTCTCCTGGTCG